>NW_020897702.1:7149194-7246694 GCF_003984885.1 Neopelma chrysocephalum
ATCTGATTTAATTCCTTTCTTCATATACAAAGTGATGATGACTGCATCACGAAGGTCTGATGGTAGTTCACCTAGTTCCCAACAGCGCACCAAAAACTTGTGAAATTTAGCATGGAGTGCAAGGCCACCATGTTTCCAGACTTCGGGTGGAATTCCATCAACCCTGGCTGCCTTGCCAATTTTCACCTGCTGTGTGGCTTTGAGGGTTTCTCCTAAAGTGGGGACAGTATCCAATTCATACTTTACTGGTTGTTGTGTGATGGATTGTATTACTGAGTCTTGAACTACACGGTTGGTACTGAAAAGAGTCTGAAAGTGTTCAGACCATCGATTCAGAATGGAGATTTTATCTGTTAGAAGCGTTTGACCATCTGCACTGAGTAGAGGGCTTTGTACCTGGGATGTAGGCCCGTATGCTGTTTTCAGGGCCTCACAGAATCCTTTGTGATCACCTGTATCTGCGCATAGCTGAGTTTTTACAGCTAGATCGATCCACCACTTGTTCTGGATGTCACGGAGTTTCTATTGGAGCTTGCTGCATGCAAGACGAAAGGCTATTTTTCTTGTGTGACAGGATGGCAGTGCAAGGTGTGCTTGGTGGGCGGTTCTCTTTTTCAGCAGGGTCGGCTTGGAGAGTTGGGGCATATATACTAAAGAGGACAATGTGTTGCTTGTTGTTTAGTGGAAGGCGTAGGGAGATAATGCGGTCAGAGTGACCTGTCGGTAGATTTTCGAGTTTAGGAACAATAGAGTTTTTGATCATGAAGCCGACTCCTGAGAGATGTTTTTCGGTTCTGGGCTTGCCTGACCAAAAGAGTGTGTAACCGGCACCATGTTCTCTGAGGCTTCCTTCCTCGTGAAGGCAAACTTCACTGAGAGCAGCAATGTCGATGTTGAGACGAGCCAGTTCATGGGCAATTAGGGCAGAACATCGCTCAGGACGTCCACTATTCGCAGAATCGAGCATGGTTCTGATGTTCCAACATGCTAGAGTTAATTTGGGTACACCTTTGGAGGCAGGTGCATGCCTTTGTCTTTTGATCTTTGTGCGACCGCATTGGAAGAAGATCCCCGTTGGTCTGCGGTTAACCAACCAGGTGAAGGTGGAGATGAGCTTTGTTTAGGCCACCTTTTCTAGGCCCCTCTCTGAGTGGAGCAAGCAGTGCTGTCCTTGAAAAGGCTGCTTGGTAGTTCAGGGTGCTGCCCCAAGAGACTGTCATCTCCGGTCAGTCTCAAATGACCAATATCCTGAACCGCCTGCATGCAGGGTTGGGTCTGCGGCTCCCAGTGCACCTTTCACCTGCCGTTTCGACCCTCACCCGCCGCTACAGGACTTTTTGCATGTGGGTAAAGCCTTCAAGCCTGCACAATGGATTTTTTAGGTGAGATGCAGCATGCGTGGAACTGAACCCACCCTTTAATCCTAAGGTTCATCTGCCGGGGCCGAGCAAACTTGGACGGTGGCAGCGAGGTCCTCAGGACATAGGTTTAATTAGAGTGACCTTCTCTTGGATGGCCTTACAGGGCTAAGCGAGCTCCATCTGCCTGGGTTTGGGATTAGAGTTGTCCTTCTCCTAGGATGACTGCCAGAAGGCTAACAAGCTCATCCTGCCCATGGACATATTATATATTGCAAAAATTAAATAGGTGACATTCAAAGCTTGCAATAGTGAGCTACTCTGTATTGTAGGAATACATGAATTAAAGATTTATGTAAATACATTAGAAAAGACAGACCGAAAGGAAAACTGCAAGAAGAGGGAATAGCCCTTGTTCCCTGCAGTGCACAGTGAACAAGGTTACAGGCTGATTGCAAAGAGGATTGTGATCATCAGAGAATAAAACTCTGAAGCAGTCCTTGGAATGGAGAGCTTCAACCAGCAGCAAGGACCAGCAACCCCCTAGGGTTGTCCTGCCAGCAACCCAGTAGCAATGGGATGCACAAAACCTTGGAGAATTTACAAGAGTTGAAGAATCTCTGGATCGGAAGTACCAACACAGTAGTCTCAAAAACTGCTCCAGAATAGATCTAGATCTAGACCAGTAAAGACTGGGGATAAGAATATGAAGTTTGAGATCTGACAATGCAAATGCCAGCATTCTGTTTTTGAATGCTGGATTCATATAAAGGAATCAAAATATTGGAGTGGTAGAGAGAATGTCAGCCACCTATGAATGGCTTATCATAAGCTCTAGCTAAAAGAGCTGGACAAACATTGTTTTTTCCTGTGTCTCAAAAACATGAAAACCAACTTTCAGCATGGAAATTTACAAAAGGAATAAAGGCCCAAGAGGTCTACTGATTGCAGACATGGTCCCTCAAGTTTGTGACACAGAGGTATATTGTATACCTCTGCATCTGATTAAGAAAAACCTGTTTGCAAACAAAACATAGATCATGGTTTCCAGAACTACCACTGACACTATGGTAATTTATCAGACAATTAGTACAGCGCAACCCACAAGGCACACTTCCTACCCCATTATCAGCTAAAGAAGGAGATTTGAATATTAGATGTAATGTTGCGTACAGGGTAGAGGATAGCAAATTCCACAATATAACAGTAAAACATCCTTACACACAATTATTCAAATATTGGAAAACAACTGAGGATGCTTTATATTGGCCCAAGTGAACAGCGACACAGGAAAACTAGTATATTGCAGATGCCAAAACTATAGCCAAGTCAAAGAAAACCAACAAGTTTAGTACTTGGTTGAAGTACCATCCAACCAAATAAAAATGTTAATAGTATGATTAGCTACAGTAGCCTGTCTTGAAGCAAGCACAAGGCAAACTTAATTCTCAGCACTGGCAAATAATCTGGATGAACCCAGGTGGCTATGAGGGGGTTTTTTGTGGCTTTCTTTTTGCTTACAAGAATAGGCAGTGAATTATCACAGAACATGAAGGTCTGCAAGTCAGTCAAATGAATAATTACTCTCCCGGTTAGGGTAAAAATGTTGCTCATTCCCATTCTTTTATTTTCCAGAATGGCTACCATACTGTATTCTTTGTATTCTGCAACTGTCCTGCTGCCTGGAATCCACTACACGCAACTGAGGACTGCTTAGAATTGAATGCAAGAGCTGCTTTTTGCCATCCTTACTGGCAGGAAGACAAAGTTCAAACATGTACCTACACTAAGAACAGATATGCTGATTCACATCACAGGTCAATCCAGCGTATTGCTCAGTTTCAGGAACTGATGCATAGGGAAGAGTACGAGAACAAGGCAAGCCTGGAGTAAGACTTAATACTCCCTACACCTCAACAACTTGGGATTTCCTTGGCTGGAAATGTATCTATACCTTTAACATCTCATGGTAGACCTTTTTCTCCAGTTCATGTGCTCAGTTGTGTTTGAACCCATGAACCCATGTTAACAGCCATGGTATTTTTCATCAAGGCATTCCCCAGCTTAACTCTGTTTCTCAATGAAACCTTTTCCTTTTGTTTGCTTTGAAACTGCCCCTACTAGTTTCATTTAATGATTCCTTTTCCTTAAATTGTAAAAGAAAGCAAACATTTGCTACCTATAGAATCCGTTTTGGTTTATCATATGACCCATCCACTGATTAATATTTTCAACATCAATCAACAGCTTAGTATCCTCATTACTAGAAGATCCATAAGCAATTGAAGAAAGAAAACAACTCTGGCTAGTGCAGAAAAGCTCAGTAGGAGAATATTTGGTATCAGAACTAAATTTGCTTCTATTCAATTCCCCCACGATTGAAGGAGAAGCAGTAACTCTTACCTTAGAGGTAAAAGGGCTTAGAGGACTCTGTTGCTGTTGAAATCAGTATCTTTCAAGACTAAGCTTTGAGATGAAGAATTGTCTTCCTCATTGGGTTTCACCAGGCTCCATATCTACTAAGTACAGTTCAATCTGACCATGGGCACTAGATCCTGGACCATCAAACTGTAACAGTCAGGGGTTTCTGATCTGCAGGGAAAAATGTTTTCTCATATTTTTTGCTGTACTAGTAGCCAGGGACCACAATAAAGTAATATCTATGAGTAAATGAAAAGAAAAAATCTTAAATTAAAAATATTCTGTTATCTGAAAATAGTATTACACAAGTTTCTTTTTTTGGAAAAAATCCATTCATTTTCTTCATAAACATTTACTAAGGAGAAAAGTA
The DNA here is from genome assembly GCF_003984885.1 of Neopelma chrysocephalum. Classification (NCBI taxonomy): domain Eukaryota; kingdom Metazoa; phylum Chordata; class Aves; order Passeriformes; family Pipridae; genus Neopelma; species Neopelma chrysocephalum. The sequence goes on from NW_020897702.1 coordinate 7,153,344, forward strand.
TTTTATGAACATATGGCACTTGTCTCTTTCTTGGATGTAAAAATGTCTGGTATTTTGCTGACTTCATTTCATTGTGAGTCACTGTGTAGGTTTGTATAAACATCAGGGTATTTTCATCAGTTAGAAATAACTGAGATTTTCAACATAACATTCCCATATTTACTTGTGCTTGAATAGTTCTGTTAATACCCTAGACAATACATATATAGATGTATTTACTGCACGCACAGGATCCCTGTTCCTAAAAAATTCCAGTCAAAGGCTGAGGACCCATGCATCTGTGCTAAAACCCCACTGTATTCATTAGCAAAAACCCTACAAAGTTTCCCTGTGAGTGCTCTTCATCAACTAGGATACTGTGGTCAGGAAAAATGAAGTTTTTGAAAATCACATTCTAGTGGATAAAATACTATTATCAAGTGAGTGGGCTGTTTCTTAAGATAATTAGAGCATATACAGAATCTCATCTGATTGCTACATGTTGTTGGTACCTGGATACCCAGAATGAGCAAATCAATTGCCCTATAAATACTGCAAGAAGTAGATTGATCCTGTCTGGTTTTGGAGTGCTGCAGGAGAAAGAGGACACCAGAAGTCCTGCCTACTTCAGGAAATCTGTAAAAAGACTCACTTTAGTCATGATTCAAATTACTAGCACAGTGCAGAATTGAGACAGCGATCTAAGTCATCATGGTGGCATCTCTAGGAGTGACAGAGATGCAATCACATATGGCGGGACAAGGAATAGGTTAGAAGCAGAAAGTGTTTATCCTATTACTGAGGGCACTTGCATGGGAAATAAATTATGTGGGTTCAAATCCCTACAGAAGAAAAGAGTATTTCTAGACCAAGGCTCCTGGATAACTGCTCTAGCTAACAGGTAAAATAGAGATAAGAGCTGAGTGAAGCTAGCCTGTCCCATGGCTGAAATCACACTTTCTGGTAAATTTGCTTCAGAAGGCAAAAGGCAATCGACTTCCCTGACCTCGTCACAGTGAAAACAGGCACAACCTTTGCTGTTTGTCCTCCTACAAGGTGACACTAGATGGCAGCAATTGAAGTGGCAGCAGGAGCTGCAGATCTTGCTGGCCAGAAGGCACTCTGGCAAGCACATAGTCAAAAATACAGGAACCATTTGATAGTCACTGCTTCTCTCTCAACCTACTGCCACAGAGGTTGCTACAGGGCTCAGGCAACTCATGAGATGGGGTACAGACATGAAGTCACCTGTGCCTTGACTTTCCTGCTTATTGTAGCTGATCTAGTTGAAGATGTCCCTGCTCATTGCAGGGTGGTTGGATTAGTCAAGCTTCAAATGTCCCTTCCAACCCAAACTATTCTGTGATTCTATGATTCTAACTCATGCGTTTCTTTACACTGACTTGCCCATATCTGGTTGGTCTGGTTTGTGTCTGAGGCCTCTTTGCCTGCATTAAAATGGCAACTTTTCCGAAAGTATTATGATAGATGGTATTAACCATTCTATTGTTATGATTGCTTCTTTGGAGTCAAATGGGTTGGTTTTGCACAGCATTGTAGAAAGGCTCACAAAAATGACTTTGTTAGTAATAAGTGCAGAATCAATAAGCATGGTAATAGGTTGATAATGTCATAACTGCTGTTCTGAAAAGTAACTTCTGAAAGAAACTGATGGAGGGAAAAGCTGACTCCCCAACACATGAACAGTGCCAATATAGCGTATGTTCCTCTTGTTTTAGTAAGACAAGACTTCACTGCCAACAAAATCACAGGCTATTCAAAGTTTAACAAAACTGTATCAAAAGACAGTGACCAGCAACAGCTTTAGTATTGCCTTTGGAATATTCATGTGCTTCCTGTCCCCCACCTGCCCGTTTTGTTCAATATCTCTGCCACAGTTAAAGCTGGCTCTCTGCTTCATTACACCTGCCAAGTTCTGCAAATGAGTTTAGGGTCTAAATCCAGATTTCAAGCCATTAGTACAAGGAAATAGCATGCTTTACACAGTAATTCATTCTGACTTTGAGCTAGTGAAGACAAAATCCAGTGCTTAGTCACATTGTGAACTGCAGTCATTTTACTCAAGACCTCGAAACTCTTTCGCTGGCTGCAACTTCTGCTGCTGCAGTATGGGATAGTCACCTAAAGATAAGTGCCTTATACGACAGCCAAACCATTTACATCTTTGTTTGACCGATTCTGGCACTGGCCATGCTATCTGCCTGCCAAGCAGTAGGGAAGGAGAAGGGAGGGGTGGAGACATGAATTGTCATTGTGCATAAATATACACAAGGTGGAAGCAGTGGCAGGTAACTCAGGATTACAGAGGCACTGCCTGGATATGGAGGAACAGTGTTTTAGAAGCCAAAGACAGACAGAAGTTGAATTTGAGGAGACATAAAGGGTGGCTAGGAAGGCTTCTACAGGTATATGAGCAGCTAAAGAAAGACTAGGGAAAATGTGGTCCTGCTGTTGAAGGGGACAGGAGACCTGGAGACAAAGTATCTGGAAGTTCTCAATGACTTCTTCACATTGATCTTTACTGATTAGAACAGCCTTCAGCAATCCCATGCCCTGAGACCAGAAGGAAAGCCTGGAGCAAGGAAGACTTACCCTCAGTAGAGAAGGATCAGGTGAGGGAACATTAGGCAAACTGGATATAAACAAGGCCATGAAACTTGATAGGACAAACACACAAGTGCTGAGGGAGCTGGCCAATGTCACTTCAGGGTAAAACTCAATTGTCTTTGAAAGGTCATGACAAGCAGTGGAAGTTCCTGACAGCTGAAGAGAGTTCATGTCACTCCTATCTTCAAGAAGGGCAGGGAGATCTGTGATACTACAGCCCCACCAGCCTCACCTCGGTCCCTGGGAAGGTGAAGCATCTAATCCTTCTGGAAGCCATTTACAAACATGATGGACAAGAAGATGATTAGAAGTAGTCAGCACGGATTTACAAACTGGAAAACATGCCTGACCAACCTGATAGCCTTGTATGATGAAATGACTGGCTTGGTGAATAAGGGGAAAGCAGTAGATGGTTTTTATCTTGATTTTATCAAGGATTTCAACATCGTCTCACATAACAGCCTCTTTGACAAACTGCAGTACTGGATAAATAAGTGGATAGTGAGATGTACAGAAAACTGGCTGAACTACCATGCTCAGACATTAGTGATCAGGGGCATGAAGTTCAGATGGAGGCTAGTCACTAATGGAGTACTTCAGGGGTTGGTACTGAGGCCAATACCATCTAATGTCTTCATTTATGACCTGGATAATGGGACAGGACGTACATTCAGTAGGTTTTCAGACAATATCAAACTGGGAGGAGTGGTTGATGAACCAGATGAGCTTGACGTGTTGCCATTCAGAGAGTCCTTGCAGGGTGGAGAAATGCACCAACAAGAGTATCACGAAGTGCAACAAAGATAAATCCCAAGTCCTGTCCCTGGGGAAGAATAACACCAGGCCCCAGTACAAGTGAGGTCTGACTATCTAGAAGGCAGTTTTATAGAATAAAACCTAGGCATCCTGGTGGCACCAAGTTGAACATGAGCCAGCAATGTGTCCTTGAAGCCAGTGGCGTCTTGCAGTGCATTAGGGAAATATTGTGAGCAGACTGAGGGAGGTGACCCTTCCCCTTCTCTTAGCATGGGTGAGACTCAGCTGGAATGCTGGATCCAGGCCTGAGCTACCAGTACAAGTGAGTCCCTTACATACTGGAGTGACTCCAAGGAAGGACCACAGAGATGATTAAGGCACAGGAGCATCTGTCATACCAGGAGAGAATGGGAGAGCTGGGACTGTTTAGTCTAGAAAAGAGAAGGTTCAGCGGAGCTTGTCAGTGGGAGGGGAGGTGAAGAAGATGGAGCTGGGATCTTCTTGGCAGTATCTGGCAAAAGGACTGAGGCAAGGGACAGAAACTGAAATACAAAAAAGTTCACTTAAAAATGAGAAAAGGCTTTTTTATTGTAAGATTGGTTAAACATTTGTACAGAGTGGTTTCCCAGAAAAGTTATGTAGTCTCCATACTTGGAAATATTCAAAATCCAACTAGACATATTCCTGGGCAGCCTCCTGTAAGTGAACCTGCTCTGACAGAGGAGTTGGACTAGGTGGTCTCCAGAGATCCCACCCAACATCAACAATTCTGTGGCAGTGCAAATCTGATTCTGTGTCAAATGCAGATGTCCCTTATTGCCTTCTGCACTGCAGAGGCCCCCTCCAAACTCTGTGAGACAAGTACTGACAGGCTAAAGCTATTCCTGGGTTGCTGCCTGCAGAAATCACACTATTGTCTTCCCCTTACTGTGCATGTCAGATTTGTTCATGTTGTGATCATTGCACGAAATAGACAAGGCCCAACAATAAGTTTGTGCAGAGATATAATTTTTTTAACAGGAGCAGGAAATGAAAAATCATCTTCACCAACCAGGGACAAAGCATCTTTTCTGGCAACTCCCTGGGGAGCTGGTTTTGGCTCGCTGTCTCATTTCCTCAGCAGTGTAAGACACTGTAGGATCAAGAAAATTACAGGAAAAGATTATCAGGCACCTTCTGGACTCCTATCTTAAGATATCTTGTGCTCTGTTGGAGCTGTACATCATGACTTTTTTAAAGGTATAATTGTGGTTCTGAGAAAACAATTACTCAAAACTTGCTAAAAATTAAAGAAAATTGAGATTAGTCTGGATTTGGAGCTCTCTGCCAGTAAAACATGTTTCAGCATGAATAAACATTTGCTAAACTGACAGAACCTATGGGCAAAACTCATTATCACCTGCACTCTGTTATTAATGACAGAGAGTATCTTGGTGTTGACATTGTGCTACTTGAGACTGATGGGGCCCAGTTGTGCCAACTGACACACTTTCATCAGAAATAGTGCAATATTTGGTGTTATCCCTCAAAGCTACCACCACTCCTAATATACCAGGAGTGCTATGAATGCATGAAAACCTCACTGAAAGCATACAAACCTTGCAACTACTGGCAGAAGCTTGAAAACTTTTCTGAAAGTTCAAAAGTCAAAGTGGCAACAATAGTCTGGGTTACTGATGATTTCAGAGGGCCTAATTCATATCATTTGTACATGAGACCAGTAGTATTCCTTACAGTTCCTCCTCTCAGGCATAGAAGAGAAATCACCCATCTTGCCAGTGTAGGGTTCAATTTTCTGAGCACGGCCTCTGTCTTCTTTTTTTTTTTTTTTTTTTTTTGATAGTCAGGTAAGGGGTGTTCTTTACCAGGAGAGAGGTGAAATTTTGTAGTGTCCACGAAATGAGGAGGGCCAAGGTGTTGAGAAACCTCTGCTTACCGTATCTCAAAGTCATTTTATCCTTAAATCAGTGTCTGTTGTCACACACTGTCTAGATTTATAAACTTATTACCATTTTTACTAATAAATACCATGCAAGATTTAGTAGCAAATTCAATGGCTCCATGTGTTACAACTAGAAAGATTTTTAGCTTTTTGTAAACTCTTAACTCTTGGTACCTTGTCCAACTTCTTAAGGTTTTAATAAATATCAGCCTGTGGTAAAAATATTATTTTTCAGATGACTTTTTTTTTAAATGTTTTGGATAGAGCTCTCAAACCCTATTGAAATGTTTTGAGAATATTTTTGACTGCCGATGCACTATGAACAGCAGGAGACCTTGCTGACCTCACCAGAGATTAATGGGTCGGAATCTGTGTCTTTCTGAGGAATGGAAAACGTCAACACTAAAAGCTCCTTTACCCCACAGATAGCTGGTCCCAGTCTTGTTGTTTTTTCCAGTCTTCAGAAAAATCTTTGGCAAGAAGTGTCATTTTTCCAGTCATCAAATTTCCAAGAATCTTCACATCTCTCTCTTTTTCTTTGGTGGACTCTCTCATCGTAGTAAATGCAGACCTCTTGCAAGAATGTGGGCCAGAGGTGCATGTAAGCCAAATGGCTTATGCCTGGAACAACAGTAAACAAACAATCAAATCCAGCAATGAGATGAAAAAAAAAAGGATATGTTTAATATAGATATTTTTCTCACTTTTTAATTGATTTGACTCAACTGTAAAATTAATTTTGGCTTACTGGATGGCTATCTCATTATGTGGGGACACCACGTCCAGTGCCACCTTACACACTTTTGAAATTAAATTGTCAAAACTGGCAGCACCGCAGAAAATTTTCCACAATTTAACCTAAGACAGAGGAAGCAGAGGAACTTTTTTTCCTTTTTTCTCAATACAGATATACAAAAAAAGCTCGTTTCTTTGAAATGACCACCTAACTTCCTGTGAATAAGTGAGCGTGTTGTTACCTTTTGCTGCCTGACCTGCCATACAATAACATGGACCTATTACTAGGTTCTTTCAATAGCATTGATCCTATTAAAATTTCAGAGTTTGGGGGTTTTGGCTGTCCTGCAGGTGATAGGCTCTGATTTATAAAATTATATACACATTTTTATTTTTAAGTCCATCAAAATGCCATGAAAATGGTTAATTTTAAATCAGCTGCACTGTACAAACTCTTATATTTGAAAACAAATTTAAATGCTTTAATAGTTAGTGCCTTCATTTAGGGTGTACAGATTTAAGCAACAGTATTCTGATTTTCAGATATACTCATTAATTTCAACCTACATTATTATTTTTAATTTTTTTTCCACTCCTATGATGCTATCCTGTCTCTGGTAAGTAAAGAAATGGAAAACTATCTCTCTTCTACATAAAGTTGTATCTTGCCAAACACCCAAAAATTAGAAATGCCAGTTTTTAGTGGATGTGGATGACTCTAAGGAATAGTTGATGGATCGCTTAAATTCTACCCCTCATATTTTCATATTAGTCCAGACTACTATAAATTAAGGATTCCCATATATGAAGAATATTACAGTCAGGCAAAAATAACTTCAAAAATCGGGGAGGTTGGATACTACAGAGTAGTCAGCATCACCTTACTTCCTCTAAAGATTGTGGAGAAATCCTCACAGGAGCCATTTTCAGGAGGGAGAGGAAGGTGACTGGGATCAACCAGCATAGATTTACCAATGACAAACTGTGCCTGGCCAACCCAGTTGCCCTCTACAACAGGATGACTGGTTTTGTGGAGAAACAAAGCAATGCATGTCATTTCCCTCAGCATTAGTAGGGCTGCTGACGCGGTCTCATACAGCACAACCCCTGGAGATAAACAGGGAGACATGGACGATAGTCAAATTCCAAGATGGGTGAAAGACTTGCTAGGCTGGTGAGCTTAGAGGGCAACAGTCAACACTTCAAAGCAATGATATTGAAAACCAGTGTTTCTCAGAGATTCATACTAGAGCTGATATTGTCTATCAACTTCAACAACTTGGGTGACATCATGGACTGCACCCTCAGCAGGCTAACACCAATTTGGATGGGGAACAGTTGATGCACAGGAGACCAGGACAGCTGTTAGATTGGGCTCAGTAGGCTGGAGGAGTGGTTCAACAAGAACTTCTCAAAATGTGACAGACAAATGCAAAATGTTGTACCTGGGAAGAATAAACCTGATGCAGGAGAACACACAGGATGGCAGCTCTGCTCTGCAAGAAAGTACTGGGCTGGTCTTGGACAACGAGTTAAATAAGAACAATCAGTGCACCCTTCAAAGACTAACCATGCATTGTCTGCATTAGTGAGGTGGTAGCACAAAGACTGAAGGAAGAGGTTGCCCACTCTATTTGGCACTTGTGTGGCTCCATCTGGAGTACTGAGTCCATCTGGGAACTCTCTGATATGAAAGGGGTTTTGTCCACCTGGGAATATCTCCAGCAGAGGTGTGGAGGTTGGAGCAGTTGATATTTGAGGAGAGACTGAAGGAGGTGAGTTTTTCAATTTGGAGAAGATTAAGGAGGGGTCTAATTGCTGTCTTGAACTACATAGGTGGAGGTTTTAGAGAAGACAGACTCACAGTCTTCTCAGAGGAACACAGGAAGGTACAAGAAGCAGCAGTAACAGGCTGCAACAAGGGGAAATCTGACCAGATCTGGTAACAGTGGTGCAAAACTGGAACAGAGGCTGAGTGAGCTGGTGGCATCTCCATCCCTTGAGGCATTCAAAATGCATCTAGGCTCCTGTCAATCAGACCTAGCTGTTAGAATCAACAAATCATAGAATACCTAAAGTTGAAAGGGACCCTTAAGGATGATCAAATTCAACTCCCTCCTTGTCGCAGAACTACCTAAAAGTAAACCATATGATTAAGAGCACTGTCCAGGCACTATTTGTACTCTGACAGGCTTGGTGCTGTGACTGCTTCCCTGGAGAGCCTGTTCCAGTGCCCGACCACCCTCTGTGTGAAGAACCTTTTCCTAGTATTCAAACTGACACAGCATCATTCCATTACCTCATGTCCTTGTTAGCCCTGACTTGAGCAGAAGTTTTGTCTGGATGATCTCCAAGGTCCCTTGCAGCTTCAGTTGTCCTGTGTCCATGTGTCTAAGAATATTTTAGGTCCTGTTTCTCACAATGCACTGTGGAGTAGCAGTTGTCACAGCCAGTACCCCAAAGACTATTAATACGTGGGACCTAACATCTTTCCTATCTATAGAAATGTCTCTCTAGTCATATTTGAAAATATGGCTCCTTTACTGCTCTTGGAAAACACCCAAAATCCAGTTTAACAGACTAACCAGGAAGGACTGGAAGAGAGAATTCATCAGGGTAGGAGAAAGGAGCCTGGGATGCCACAAAGCCAGCAAAATTACCATTTTCTCTTTCCTGGTCTCTCACGGAAGAGGATGTAAGTGTGGTGGAGTGTGGAAGGCATGGGCAGTCCCTGGACCTGGGGGCTAGCACATCAACCAGGCCACAAACGGGCCCCTTCTGCGAAGGTGTCACACCACCCACAGACACGAGCAGGTGATTTAGGTCAACCCAGCCCCTTTCCACCATCACTATGCTTGCTCCCAACGCAATAAATAGAAAGGCTATTTTGTCAAGTCCAGCTGTTTTTATTCAAGAACTTCTCAGAGGAAGCCTGAGTGCGTAAACAGGAAAGCAGGGGCTGTTTTTACTTCACCCATCTATAGCCAGTACATGCGGGTTGACATCACCAGGGTTGACACCAGCTGCACCGAGTGCACCCAACAATTTTCTCCCTAGGCAGCAGTAGCAGCACCAGGGCTGGCACAGCTGGAGGTAAGTGCAGACAAACCCAATGCCCCTCCAGAGCCACTGCTGCCCCATACCCCTGTGCCTGCCTCGGCTGCCCCCCAGGTCCTTGTCCATGCTGGGGGAAGCAGGAAGGTAAAGGGGTGCCTGGAGGATCATCCTTACTCCTGAAATTCACAAACAAGATATTTTTTTCTTACAAGACTGTCAGCCTCTTAGTGCAACTTGCTGATCATGGGGGCCCTCACCACAGTCCCCCAGCACCCCCATGCTGTGTGATGTGAAGTGCTGCAGCTGGGGAGTGCTGGGCACCTATTTTTATCCTTTGTGGACTGGAATTGCAGGCTGCATTGCGGATCTCCCTACAGAAACACTGGTGGGAAGGAAAAGTGGCACCAAACTGTAATTTTGTCTCTAGAGATGGGGTTTTCTTTCTAAATCCTGCATGTCAGTTTCATTCACTACTCCAGGCTACAAGAAATACACTTCACCTACAGCTATAATGTCTTCCCTCCTGCCTATATGTCACTGCATAATAAAATGTGCAGCAGTTTTATAGTCACTGTAGAGTTATTATATGACATACGTGTACAAATCACTCTGGCTTATGTGACCACCCAAGTTATTAATAAAACTGGTTGTCTGCTAGAAGTGATCTTTAACTAAAGGTTGAACAAAATTGATCTGGAAATGTTGAGAATAATTTGGAGTTATTGCTTAAATCACAGAGACACAAAGTCTGCAGGAGGTGGATCTTCATGCACCTTTCATCATTAGTGTTTTTTTCTCTCTGTGGTCTCAACACCTTTAAATAGAACATCCTAACAAATAATATTTATGTTAATTTGTTTATTTGCTACTATATGAAAAAAACAACTGCAACAACAGTGCTAAGGGAAGAAGTGTGAATAGTAGTGGAAAAGTGCCTTGGTTATGAGTAATTTCTGCCTCTATTCTAAACATAGAGAGTAAATTCTGCTCAGTTACATCAGTCTAAATTGGAGAGAGGTGAATTCTCTGAGAACTGAGGACAAAATTTAGCCCACAAGTTCAAATTACCACTTCAGAAGTAACAAAATCAAGTTATTAATTTTATTAATCATTCTCAGGTTATTTTACACTTTCCTTGTAAAATTTCTCTTGCATGTAACTTAGTTACATGCATAAACTGAACATAAATTAATTTTCTCGTGTGTTTTACTAGTTGCTAATAACTTGAAAGCCACATTAGTAGTGATCTTAACTTAGAGGGTAAAACAACCATTAGCTCCGCAACAGAAAGGATAGGAGGTGTAGAAACAGTAAGTCTGCTCTATCAGGTCAGAACCACCTTGTGCTTGGTTTTTATCATACAAATCAGGTTGTAGTGTGGAGTACCTTAGAGAAAGACCTCAGACAAACAGATTAACTCCATGGTTTTCTGAATCTTCAGTTCACTATAAATAGAACCTCACTAAGACTTTCTGGGAGACATTATTTGTTCTGCATTTATCCTATCATTAAGTGGGCTTACTCATTTTCTACCCTGTCTTTAAACTGGAAAAGACAAAAATTAAGAAAACAGTAAGTTTAGGCTAGATACTTCCCTGCTGTTACCAGCTGAGTTTATGTCATATTGTCTCCCAGTTAACGCTCAGCTGCCTTTTCTAAACTCTCCTTCTGCTTCAATTCCATACAGTCCATCTCCCAGGCAGAAGTCATATACAACATCTACAGAGTCCTTGGATAGACTTCAGCATTTACTAACTTAATTTAAACTCATCAGGGATCACTATAAAGAGTCCTACACAACTAACATAAGTCTTGGGTATTTGATTCAGGGTTTAATGTTACAGTTCCCAGCAAACACAGAGGTTTTTTGGGTTACATTTACAGTAAAAAGGCAGAAATTTCTGACAATGCAAATTGAATAGGTGACAATAGACATTGACTGTTCCAGATGAGTTTGAATTAGTTGAATTTATATCATAGAAATAAGCACCCTAAGACACCTTCTCCTAGAAGTTCAAATGGTGTAGATCAAGTATAAACCATAAAAAGTCAATGGAGTTACTTTGATGCAAATGAGAGCAGAGCCAGACTCTGCATGTCTCTCAGGCAGTGCAGCAGTGTTGTTCAACATTCCAACAGTATGTAAAGGAGATGCCTCTGTCCATTCATGCTGACATCCACTGAGTCTCTGATAGGTGCTTCTCAGGGCAAGTGTTACTTCATGGTACACTCAAGTCAGGATAGAGTGATTTTACAGATTTTCTATTTAGCCTTGAGCATGTGTCAGAGTGCAGGTGAAGAAAGTGAACAAGTCCACGCCTGCCTGTGTTGCAGCATCCTTTCCAGCCTCCCACATCTGCCTTTCAGAAGTGCGGTTATGGAGCCTTTTCTCTTCCCAGCACAGGGACATGTACGGTGACCAAATTCTTGTTTTCCTGTCTTTCAAAACAACATGATATAGCAAGATTTCAAGAGTGTCTGTCTTTCTCTCCCCCTGACCTCCAAAAGCCTAAGGCATCTCATTCCTCTTTTCTTTAAATATGGAAGGGAGGAAGAAAGTGCCATTTTACTGTGAAATGTCAATATTTCATTTTAAAAAGAAAAACAGTAAGGCAGATCTATAGATCTTGCCTAGTGCACATTTATGGAAGCAATCAGTTTGCTTAGGAGAAGTTGGGAGGTTGAGCAGTGAAACCACAGACTAAGAAAGGTAACCGCAGGATGGAGCCTTTTGTTCTGTCAGCATGTAAATGTTAAGATTTCATAAAATCCTGCCTCTCCAGAAAAATCAGCTCATACACAGGTAAATAAGAACACAGCAGCACATAGGAGGAGACAGAATAGGCTCCTCCACATTCACGCAGGCTGAAATTTGGAGCAGTTCAGTTGCCAGTTCAGTTGCCAGTTCAGTTCAGTTGCCAGTTTAGTTGCACTAGGGAATGAGAATCATGTGGCTTTTCTGAGTTGGGTAATAAAAGAGTTGCCAGTGTGAAAGCACAGGAAGACATGGTAAAAAGCTAGGAACTACTCCTAGAGTCCTGAGGTACCTGTTTTCAGAAAACAATCAATTCTGGGATGCAAGGAAAGAATTAAAAAGCTCCCTGGAGTTCCACTGAAGTGTTCAGTACTGTTCCTTATGTTACCCAGTACAAATAAAATGTGACCTCAATACGCATATGTAAAGTATATTCCAACTCTCTTTTTCCTTTCCTTTTAGCTTTCTCTTTCATGTCTTTTTTCTTTGATTTCTGAATGAAATTTCTGCCTTGCCTTTGTGGTCAACCATGCCAGCCATCTAAATGTCTCTTGAGAAAGAGACTCTTTTCAAGAGTTAGTAATCATGTGCAAAGAATTTTGGTCATAAATACTTCAGATGTTGTCAAGAATAAAATACAACAGAAATAGGCAATTTTAAAAAAATAAATTGGAGTAGTGTAACAGAGCCAGCTGCACTTCCTTCTGTCACACAGTCCTTCATGTATCCTTCTGCACAGGACAATTCAGAGGATCCCAATAATTTCTTCTGTGTGAGTAAGATGCTGTTCATATACTCAAGCAATGAAAATCTTTCTGTGTTAATGGACATAACGATAAAATTGACATTTTAAAGACACATATAACCCATCTTTCATGAAGTATCATCAGTGACACAGGTTAAGTAAGGGATTTAAGAGACAATCCCATAGCTAGCAAGCACCACTGACTTAAGCCTACACTTGCAGTTTTGAAACTAATATATGCTTTCCCTACCTGCCATGAAAAGACACCTCCATTTGCACCGAAAAGGACACCAGAGCTTGGAATATCACAGTAACACTGTGCTCAGATGAATGATAACAAAATCAAATCCTTAGCTTGCCTTTGCTAGTAGTTTGGTATTCTGTGCCTCACCCATCAACATGAACACTGATGGCATCCTTAGACCACCCCTTCTTCTCTACCAAATAGGCTGTGGGATTCATTGTCACAGACAGCATCCCATAGCCACTTCACCAAGAGGTGTGGCCCTGCCTGGGGAAAACACAGTATGGTCAGGCAGAAGGACCTTTGTGGGAATTCAGTCAGCCTCAACACAGTCTGGAATAGTTACTGACAGAGGCCAAAACCATAGAGATGTTACACCTTGTTTAATACTCATCAGCCATGAAAGAGCATTTTTGCACAGCAGATGTTCCTCATGAAAGAGAAGCCAGTTTCTAAGACCCTCTAAGAAAGTATTCAGCATTCTTTTCTACAGTGCAAGTTTATTTTTCCAAACAAATATTATTTTATTTCTAAAATCTGTTAGATTTCTGCTTTGTATTAGTTTACAGAGGCTTCCGAAGTATCCCTAGGTGATTCTGGAGTGGTGAGTTTATATGAAGTTCTCTCTATAGCTGTGGTTCTGTCTGCCACTAACAAATGAAGCAGAGAGATTTTTCCATCAGTTGTTTCATTGCACACAAAGTTATGGCTAAATAATGTACCTAAATAAAGCAGTCCTTTACAGGGTTTTTTCCCCTTTTATCTATTGTTATTATGCAGTAGAAGTTCATTACTCCTGCCAAAGCTCCAGTCGGTACATCATGACTGAAGTCATATGGGAAAGGGACAACATGTTTACTATTAAGCAGCACTTGCGCTAAAAAGTGGGTTCTATACCAGGCCTTGGCTGTGGCAAAGCAGGCAGTCACTACCATGAGAACTGATGTCTAGAGGGCAGAGACTTTGTTTCCAACAACCAGGGGTATCAGACGAACTGAGTTGCCCTTAAGTGTCTAAAAAAATCACCATATTTAATGATCCAAACATCCTTGCAAGTAATCTGGGAGACAAAATGAAGTCAAAATCCAGAAGACAAATTTACAACATCCAATGCATTTCCAGTGAATCTGGTTCATACATCAAAATCTGAAAGCAGAGCAAAGTACTCAGCAACTACTGAGCTGCTCAAACTAACAAATGACTTTTCTCAAGGTTTGGGCAAGTAAATAGATGCTCTTACTACATGTTTATATGAATCATTTGATATGATTTATTAGTTTGTTTTGTCATTAAAACTACAGGCTGTGAGGATATCTCAACTTCTGTTGTATGTGTTAAATTTTATCAGTCATATGCATTTTAATTTGGCTCTATTGATGGCTCCAGCTTCTTGAGTTTGAAGAGACCACAGAGAATAATGAAAGGATCTATTTTAAGTCTACAGGCATTTTCTGTTTTGGCAAAGAAATAACTGACAGTAAATAAATATTTAGATACACGTGGATTTTTCTGGATGACCTTACAGAGCTCAACAAAATAGGAAGGAAAAGAAATCAACAGACAACATAAAGAATGTAAAAAGATGAACATAATACCATTAAACTGCTAGTAAATGGAAGCATGGCTGTATAAAGCTAACTTGAATGAACTATTTGATCATACCTTTTCATACTTGAGAACAAATTTGTTACAGCTGGATTCACTCCAGATCCAGGGTCTGCTTCTTGAAATAAAATTATTCATATTTTATTCACAAAACAGAAATTAGGCCATTTCTGTATTTTTTTAACATACTTTAGTTTTACCATTTCAAGTATATGAGGATGCATTTGTAAATATGTCTTTGTGCATCACAGTGCACCTTTCCCTTTGTCCTGTCCTTCTAGTCTAGAGATGCACAGTGTCCCCATCTCCTCTCTGACAGGAAAGAACAGCCATCTGATAACTCTTCTCATGCTCATCTTCTGTGCTGTCTCATTAGACCTTAAAAGAAGTCACAGTCACTAAGACCTCCAGCAGTGCCCAGGAGTAAATACCTAGGGAAAAAAATCTAGGAACCCCCAGAAGTACAACCCCCAGAAATTGTTCTCTTGAATTTGGGAACAACCACTACCTTCAAGATTTGCCTCATCTGCTGGCAGAGTAAAAATAATTACAAAATTGAAGTCTTACCTCTTTCCAGGCCACTTTAATGATCCACCAGTAGAGAAATAACTGGTTTAAAGATACACTCTTGCAAGGGTGGAGGTATGAAGCAGTACATTAGAGGGGGGTTGGGGGGATGGATTTGTTCTTTTTGCCCAGTTTTTATTTCACCCATTTCCCATTTTGTCCCTATCACCACCAAGATTACCTAAGTCTTTCCCCTGCTAGGAATTGGGTTTACTTTAACTGATAGTGCTCCAATTACTGTTATCTTTATCTCTAGAATTGCTAGAATTTCTTAGAAATTCTGTGTGGGATGATATTAGCTTATTTGGCCAATACTTTCAGAATATTTGTTTGTTTTTCTCAGACAAAATTATTCAGGCCGCTCCATTATCTATTGCATGAGTGCTGAACTCACCGCCTTCGTTCCAGAAGACATCAGGAATGACAAGGGCTATCCACAGGACAAACCACCTTCTCCTGAGCTGTGCTGGTGACCTGCCCAGCACAGGTGTCACCGCTGTCATTGATGGTGCCACACAGTTCCTGTCCCACAACAGAGTAAACTGTAGAGACACCTGAGAAAACAAAGTTTAGCTCTCAGTTACATGAGATTGTCCGATGATAAATGCAGAAGCCACTTAGACTCTTCCTCTTGTGCTCAGTTCTCACCTACATCTTCTTTGCTCTATTTCTCTACTTAGAGATACTTCACTGGATCCATTGCTATGTCACACCGCAGAGAAAAGCAGAGTGTTTAGCAGTAGTCCTAAGAGCTGAAGCTCTTGAAGACAAATCAAGAGTTAAACCTGCAGTAGATACAACTTGATACATCTCCATTGATTCCTTTGGATCTGTGGCACTACTCTGCTTTTCGTCAGGACATCTAGTGGGAAAATTTTCAGATGGGTTGTTTTTTAATACTAAGATATAGCAAAATAGTTCAGCCGTAGATCTCTTCCATGGAATAGTCTTCAGTTTGAAACATAGGTTGTCAGCTTAGTTTTTAAAAAGATAATATAACAGCCTTTAAGTTCACTCACAGGTTACCATTTTCTTTCCTGTGAGGTTTTGGGTCATTAGGTTGTTTTTTCATTTGTGGGATTTTTTTAGAAAGTTCATAATTCACATATATCCACGCCTTTCAAAAATCACTCTGTTGTTCTAAAGAAACTTGTTTTCAAAATAAAGAACTCATCCACATGCCCTCTCCTTGTGCTGGAGCTGCTGGAGTGGAAATTAGAGCTCCAGCCGGTATATTTTAAAGCTTTTTCACTTAACAGACCACTTAGTTTACACAAATTGCATACTTGCTGGTTTCACCTGTCCAAATTGCAAGAACAAACATCTACAAAGAGCCAAAGTAAAATCCAAGCACGCATTCAGAAGATGAATGGCACCAAAATGTAGCTGTTTGTGGATGGAGAGCATTTATACTTGCATCCAGTGGAGAGTTATCAATGTGACAGCTTCCTTTTGTTACTGCTATGCATTGGCTTTGATTACAAACCACCGCAAAGCTGAGGACTAAGAAAAACTTCCACATTTCCCAAATTATTTCTGGAACACATGAAGGTCGAAAGGTCAGACTCTACTCCACACCACACCCACCAGCCTGACACCAGTGAAGCAGCTCTCTTGTGAGAAAGCAGGCTGGTCAGTGCCAAATTCACTGACAGATTTTAAAGGAAACTTTTTGATAGCAAGGTTACGCCACCTCGCCTAAGATACTACAGGAAAAAGGAAAAACAAAACAAAACAAAACCCAAATTCTACTTACACTGGATAAAATCTCCCAGTTGAGCAGTCATGGGCTTGAGCGCTACATCTTTTTAATAACAGGAGTGTTTTTCTCCATTAGCTATACTTCCTACATCTCTGCTCTCGTGAAGCTGCATCTCCTCCCTAGTCTCAAAGGACCACGAGTTCTTTCTCTCCAGCCTCCATCACCTCATTTCAGATATTCCTCTCCTGTTGTAACTGTGGCTATCAAAGCAACTCCACAGCAATCATGCAATCAGCACCCAGGGGAACATCACAGCTCTGGAATCACTCCCAATACAGCATATGCATCTTCCTCAATCCCACTGCGCTGATTTTTTTATTTTTCTCCTCTCCACCTTTCCCCAGGTTCTGTCTCTTCATATTTATTGCAAAACAGCAGACTTTCTACAATAAAGCAGGAAGAAAATTGAGTTCATCACTAAATGTAAGCACTGGTTTTATTCCTTCTGCCACTGGACCCCACATGTGCTTTACATTTCACACTTTCATGTAATGGAGGGTTCAGGTGTTTCTGATGTTGCTGCCAGGCACTAAAAGCAAAGTGATACAAATCTGAGGCAAAAGGGATCCTTCGATCCCCAACTGCAATCACAGATAAAGCTGGGATTTCTCTAACACACACCAAGCAGCTGCTGCTGTGAACAGGCTCCAGGGATGTACTTTGGTGCATTCTTGGCCTGACTTAGTGCCTCATGCTAACTCAGTTTTCAACCACAGTCATCCTTGTGCTGGCTCGTTATTACAGCACTATAAAAATAAAATGTTTGGACAGAACTGAAACTTCCTCCTAGCTGCCACTCTCATTTGCATAGCAGGCTATTATCCTGTATAAAGAGTGGCAGTTGTTTCCATCCTACAGTTTCTCTGATTTTCTGTCAGATTATGTTTCCATCTAATGCCCTTTGTGTACCTCTAGTACAATTAACAGGGTGGTTACTTGATCTCTGAATAGCAAAAGTCATATTCAGCTCAGCAGGAGTCAAGTAAAAGAAGCATAAGGTCTTCTGGACTTGATCTGATTAATTGACTTGCTAACTGAGACAACACTGAATTTTAAGTGCTTTTCTTTTATTTTTCTATTTCTTGAAAAAATCATAGAATTATAACAGTTAGGAAAATACATGTTTTCATGTGACTAACAAATTTTTAGGTATTTATGCACTTAAAGGGAATGAATTTGATATGTATTTTAATTGAGGTATTGACGGGCTTTTCAGCATTTAATGGAGTGAGTTGCATCTGTTCTTGGTACATATATCTTCATGGAGTGTCACACATTTTTCGTTTTCTTTCAATTTCTAAATAAAATGGGTGGGAAAAGAAACAACTACAAGCAAGACATTACAGTCCTGAGAACTATAAAACTCTCTAGCTTGTGAAAATGCTCAGAAAACATGGGTTCCTCATTCCAGATCTTGCTCAGCAACACCTTTCCAAAATATATTTATTCTTGTTAAAGCCACTGATTCTAGACACTCCAGTGAAGGCCTTCTGACCAAAATATTAAGGAAAACTTATTCCTTCATCTTTGTTCAATGTTTGCATCACAGTTGTGGGCCTTAATGCCACCTTTGAGAAAGCTAATATTTTCCAAAATCATCTTTAAGCAAAAAACAACCAAAAAGCTTCTGCAGACAGAAACAAAAATACAGAGCTAGATGAGAGCCTATGTGGGAACTGTGAATGTCTTCTGTAATATACAATCTTTTAGGAACAGTCCTCGATGTTTCCTAAGCTGCACAAGCCACCCTGCCTGGATGTTCAGTTTCCATACAAAGGACACCTGGGTATGTATACTGGAAGACACTTCCACCACACTACTCTGACTAGACCTGGACAACTGAGATCCAGGCCTCAGGTCCGCCTATCCATTCCTGATTAGGATTTCAGACAATGTCCTCCATAGCATCATGACATTAATCCTCCAAAGATGCTGCTGTAGAGCAACATTTTGATTTTTCCATCCTCATTGGTTCAGAACAAAAGACATTTTATATATTATGCATATTGCCTTGGGCAGTCCATATCTATAAATAAATACAGCAATGAAGGTGTTTACAAACACCGTGTTGAAAAATGTCATAGCTAGTTGGTTTTCACAGTAACCAGACTGTAATGGAATTAACTACATTTAAAAAGAGAAACACTGGTGAGAGTTCAAGTGAGAAAGGACCTGAGCCTTTTGACCTGGACTGCTTTTCTTTTCAAATAATTGTGTTTGCCTCTCAGAGCAGGTGAGGAATAGGAATGTGGAGAAGGGTGATCAAATTTCATCAAAAAAAGTACTGAGGAATAAAAGCAGCCATTACATTAATCCTCATCTACAGACAAATTCTACTTTATGTCAGCATTTGGTAAAGGGAGTGGGCAAAAGGTGACAATGGGGTAATCTGCCCTTTCCATGTCCCTAAGCCTCATGAAAAATCCACTATCGCTGTCTCTGCCGAGATTTAGACTTTTAACCCTTCAGCTAACGTACAATAGTTATACTCTTTTTGAAGGAGAAAACCATGTTTCCCCATCTGGAAGCTGCCTTGGCACCCTGTTAACATCCTGACAACCATTTGTGTCAATGATTGCACTCATCCACATTTTTTGACATGCAGGTAAAACTTCTGAGTGTCTGGCCCAGAATGAATTCTCTTTTATCTTGGTGAGAAGATTTCTGTCAGCCATCTAAAAGTTAGGCACCTCATCCAAACAGGTGGCCCAGGCATATGTGACAAGGTTCATCCCACCCCAACCTAAATGACTAAGCTGGCTTAATTCCAGAGGGGCCTCTCTCTCTGCACTGGTTATAGAGCAGGCTAGACCACTAGCTTAAACCAGACTTGCAGCTTTTTGACAGCTAATGCTAGATTAAATGAATCCTACCTCGCTGACTTGTGTGGTCTTTGGACAGCCTCCAGCTGCTCCAGTTCCATTTCCTCAAGTGTCCTGACCACTGTATATTGGCCAGAGCAGACTGTACCTACATTTTTTGAGAGGATGCCATGGCACTATAGACCAGTGTGGCAACAGTAGCATTTGCCTATCGAACCACGCAAATCCATGTTCCCTTTCTTAGGCTATTATTATACAAAATTTGCATCAGAGTAACTCTAACACCTTCATTAATATTATCTGAGGTGTTGAGGTTACTCCTGGCTTTTAGTAAAAGGAGCATAAAGACAACAAATTTTTGAAAGAGAAGCTCAGCTGAGCCTGTTTTCATACAAGTCGTATCTACAAAATCTCTACTACAAACAGAGCACTCACTGACTTGAAAGCCATCTGATTCTTAAACAAATCCCAATCCAAACAAACTGATCTTTAAATTGGACCTTGCAATTCCTTTTGCAAAATCAGCCCTACCATTGAATTACATCTGGTGAGCATGAAGTCAGATTATTTTTTCTGTATATGAATATCTAAGTAAGCATACAGATGAACTTCAGTGCAATTTAAAAGCTGTAAACTGAATCACTCTTTTCAGTCCTTACCAAACTCCAGCTCACTGCAAGATTGACATATACATGACATTCAAGTTGTTGGATGTTTCTAAAAGGACAATTCACTATAGTCCTTAAATCACAGTAATGCTGTAACACACCTTCCAGTCATCCCTAAATTTACCCACAGTTAAGCACAAGATTAGAGAGGGAGCGGGCTGGAGACCTGGTTGCTAGACCCTCCCCAGAGACAATAGAGAGAGACAAGCACTGTTCCAGGGTAACTGATCTTGGATGGAACAGGATGGAATGGGAAGAATCACCTTCTAAAAGTGCCTATTCACTATTCCCTGTGCAGGGATTGAAGACAACTATTTCAGGATAGACCTCTGACTTTTAGATGGCTAAAGTCTGTCAAGATGAAACCCATCTATCCCTGGACAGGAGAAGCTCACATTCCTGTTTTTTCAGCCAGATTGTTTGTCTTTGCCCTGAAATGAACTCCCATTAATCTCAGAGTAAGTTGTGGCTGAGGAGAAGTTTGTGAATCTGTTTTTTATCTTTACCACCTTTCAGCTCTCATTGACCATCTTTCAGATCAGCCTGGGTGCCTGGCCACAACCATGTGTGTAGGCATGTTACCAAGCATGCTAGGACTCTTCTCAATACAGGGCGTTCAGCTACCAAGCTGTGTAGACACAGCCTTTGGCATCTCACAAGAGAAATGTTATATTCCTGGAATGGCCTTGCTTTCTTATATCTCAAGTGGTACATATTTTCTTGGGCTTTTTCTTCCTGGAAGACTGCTTACTCTGGTTTTATTCACTCATGAGAAAGGGAAGAGAAACAAATGCTGCAGGGATAGGACATGAAGAAGTGCTGAAAACAAGTACTACTGGAGCCATAACATTTACTAAACTTTATAATCAGGGCAATACCCCAAGCTCTATTTTTTTCTGTATTATGTTTGTCCTGGCTATTAATAGTCTATATGACACCCATTTGACCAAACAAATTTGGCCACTGTGGAGGACCCCATGGAAGTAGTTGATTGTGCTGTGTGTGGGCTGAGTTTATGAGCAGGTTTCAAGGAAGCTGTTCAGGGGTTTCACCACCCTCTAGGGAGCGTCTTGCACAGCAGTTTTCAGGGAGAAGAGGGAAGCAAGACCCCCTCTGTTGTGGCAATACCTCTGGCTGTTGCCGGCCCTGGGCCAGAGTGGGTGTGGGACCTTTGCAGTCCAGATCTGGTGCTTAAAAAAACTAGCCAGGGGGAGCAGTCTCTACTTTTGAGTGAGAATTTAATTCTTTGTTTGCAATTTTATTTCATTCCATTTTGAAACAGTGAAAGAGTAAGACAAGCTGGTAAATAAAATCTGGAGTTGCTTATTCAGTTTTACTTCTTTTCATTTTGTCTCCTAAAACCTCAGGGCAAGTTAGTCTGTTAAGACCAAGGGCTTAAATCATAAGGCTTTCACAATTTATTTTTTTTCTTAACAACAGTGTAGATGGAAAAGTATTAATAATAATTTTTTGCTAAGTTTCAATGAAATATTTTTTTCTGCAGTTAAGAAAGGTGCTTTTTTTTTTAAATCATTTTACCTACAAAACTGATTATTGAATAAAAAAATTGTCTGTTCTTTGCCTTCCCCAAGAGACCTTTGCTAAATACTAACTGCTTCAGATAGTGGCAAAACATACAAGTAAGTTGCTAAAGGGACTATCTCAACACTGAATTTACTGCAGAACAAACAAAAGTGACATAAGCAAATAGGTGAACTCCTGAAAAGGGGCCAGGCAGGGCAAAGACTCAAGGTTTTTTTCATTGGTTTCTCTTGTTCAAAAAGCTTAATTTCTCAGCAAAAAAACTAGCAATGCATGGTCAGGCAGTAGCAACTAGGTATGTTAACAAAATAAGCAATTTTAAACCATTCAATCAAGCTAGCCAAGGCGAGTAGATGAAAAAGGCATTTTTAAAAGCTATTCTGTGCACTTGAAGTGTCTTTTTTCATTCCTCTGGTCTTCATATTCCGTTCAGGACATGTCTTTGCATGTCACCGTAATCTAGATGAAATCTCAAAGACTGAAATACTCTGCTGGGGGCTTAGGAGGAACTTGAGTGGTCATAAACCTTGAATGGGCTGCTACCCCAGAGGAATTTCATTCACAGTGTTCCTTTGCCATTTTATTAAGTATCTTTTATTTACATTTTGTAACTATATCTTCTGCCTGCACTATGAAACCTCTTAGCAACTTTTCAACAATGAATCTTCTGTATAATGTGTTTTTTAAAGCTTCCTGAAACAAACTCTTCACACTGTATATATTAGATAACTAATATTGTACTAAAAGTCTCTTGAATGCATGTTTTTTGAAGGAGTAGAGGAGTTCATTCTTCCTATGCATCTCATTGGAATGTATCTCAGAATCATCCATCATGTGCAGATCAGCAAGGTTGTTATGAATGAAGAAATAAGAGTTTTAAATTGCAGTCCTACCACCTGAGAAATACCCTGGCTTTAAGACTTAGCAGGATGTTTGCATTCCTGTCGTGAAACCTTGAACATCCATTTAAGGTTAAGACTCTGTCTGAAATACGGCATTCTGTGGGATTAGCTATATGGATCACAGCATGGCTGATGTATAGATGAAGTGGCATTTTCTTTCTACCTTTTATGTTTGAACACTTTGACTCTGGAATTTTACCATCCAAAGCGTATTTTTTTGACAGTTCAGATGAGCAGTGTTCACGTCCCATAAGCAGCAAGTTGAATTGTAATTGTCAGTAGACAAAGGCACAGGTGTGTGCCATGATGCAGTTTTATGCAGATAGGCTTCTGGAAATCCCCAAGAAATGGGGTTCCCTCTCTGTATTAATTTTCTTTGTATTCTAGAGTAAGTTTCTAAAGGTTGTCACAACTAGCAGGCTCAGCAGCAGCCATAGTTAAGCTCCTCAGGTAGAGGATTATGCCATGTACAAATAGGTTTAGGTTCATTCTACCCATCTCTGTTCTTGGCATCTGGTGTCCTCAGAGACGTTAATACTGGTCCTTTTTGAGGTTTCCTCTTGATTCTTTCTTTTAATGACTTTTAATGTACTGTTGGCCTTTTCCGTATGCAAGACAAGGCATTTTTGAATTTGGTAGAATAGAATGCAATAGTTGTTTTTAGTTTAGAGTGTTTTTTTTAGCTCTAGCAAGGAGCAGGCAGTATAAAATCATTCTGTTTCAAACTTAGTGTCTCTTTTCTTTCTCATAAGTGTATACTTATTCCTGCCATCACACAAGACCTAATATGAAAGTAAGTGCCACTAAAAATCAGCACCTCTAAAAACTGCTTCCATACAGTAGCAAAGAGACAATTTGTACCAGCAGAAGGCCTCAGATATTCTGTTTAGGGTAATAATTGATGGTAAATATTTATAAAAACAATCCTTTCCTTTATCTGTACTCCCCTACTGTCTCAAACATCTCCATTCACTCCTCATGGATTTCAGGATCCTGTTACAACCTGTTTCTTTTGCACTTTTTGAAGAGGGTTGAATTTCATCCACTTCATGCAGTATGCTTTGACACTTGGTTGCTACAATAGAAGATGAAAAGCAGGTAATGCATATTCACAGCTCCTGAAACAAAAGAAAGTAGTAAAAAGCATTAGAATTGCAAAACGTGGCAAGAAAAAACACATTTTTCCCCAAGGGAAAGGAAGTATTATTTCTATCTTTGTGTGGAAGGAGGCGGTGCTGCAGTAACCTAACACATTGGTAAGATTAAAGGTTGATGATATTACTCTTAGGCAGCCTTGCGAAGGTGAAAAAGGTACCTGACAATCACACGAGGAATACAGAATGGTGGCAATAGAAACATCTGTATAGTTGCAACCCTAGCTTGGAAGCCTACTGGCAAAATCCAGAAGATTTTTTACACTAGGTTGCTCTTCAGCTGTTCTCTGCTCTGTTACACCTCCTTAAGTCCTCTTGCTGAAATAGCTGCTAATTGTTTGCACTCCTGTAAGGCAAAATGGAACCCACAAATGTGTATTCATTGTATTACCTAAACAAGAACCAGTAAAGTCACCCAAAAATAACAAAGAAGCCAAAAATAACAAAGCCATTGTTCAAGTATTTGGGGGATAACCAGCCACTGGAAATATTCTTAAAATTTTGTTCTGATTTTTATGATAGACCACAGAAAAACAAAGAAATTATAAAAATATATTAAGTAAAAGTGATTTTATCGCAAAAGGAGAATAGACTAAAACAGTCTCTCTTGATTATGCTACATTTTTAATATCTAAAAATACAGCCTTGTTTATTCAGATTTGATGATAACATTGACTCACCTACCATGCAGCAAACCAAAGATTTCTCTAATGTGTTTGTTTTGCAGAGGTAACTTGCAAAACAAGAAGTCCTCTTAGTGGCAATAACATTTTATAATTGCAGAAAGGCTGTCATTTTTTGGACTGGGAACACAAAACAGCACTTCATGTTTACCATGTTCATAGTCATCAATCTAAGTACCCTGGAGTGGAAGACTTGAAAGGCTTTACATATAAGCTGCCTCATATGGCATCACATGTGTTTCCTCATTTGATAAAAATAACTTTTACTTTCCACTGGGTTGCTCTTTCCTCTACTTGGCTTCATCCCTTCTGAGGTCAGGATTGTATTGTGCTGATCTCTGCATGATGAGGGAGGTCAGCCATGGCCATTTGGAGGTGCATAAGCTGTGTCAGTGCATGAATCACACTATAAAAAAGAAGAAGACAGTCTGTCCCTCAGGTTTTATTAAAATTCTCACTAACTTCAGTGAAGTTTCTTGCTAACAGCAAGCACTTTAGAAAAATGCAACTGGACTAGCCTTGTTGCTTTTATTGAGAGTATATCTCCTTAAGAGAGTGAGATATGTCCCTAAAGTGCCTGGTGTTATGCTTTAGCTGTACAGCCCTGCACCTTCAGAGTAATAATATAGTGGTTTTTTTAATTTCTTCTGATTTCCTGTGAGAACAAGTGCAGAAGAGAATAAACTGAGCTAATAGAAGGAAGATCATTAGACTCCTTTAGCCCTTCCTAAACCAAACTAAAATGGCCAGACAACCATAAACCAGAGTTGTGACTGTAAGTGTACACCATTTGTCCCATGATGTGGGATGATGCATGGGAAAGGCCAAGTACACTGAAAGCAGAGAAAAGGTTTGGAGATACACTTAACCTGAGACCAGGAGAGATGGATTCAGTTCCTGACTTTGCCACAGGCATCTTCTTGACATTAGATAAATCACGCACTTTCCCTGTGCTCCAGTGCCTAGATGTGACATCAGGACAATGCATGAGGAGGTTCACACAGAGAAGGGGAGAGCACAACATGGTCTCCTGTTAGCATCTTGTCGCCCTGCAGCTCACACACAACAAGTAACACTGCACTTGAGTTCAGCTCTGGTTTTTTTCTCTTCTGCACTCTGCTTGTTTTTTTCACTCAGCAGGAGACCCACCCGTGCAGTGATCAGCACTTTCTACATGCAGTGGCATGCAGGTGCCTTGCAGGCACCATATTTGAGTTTAGTGATATACCAAATCTATGGGCAAATGCCTATGCTCAGGGTGGCTAAAACAATGTCCACTACACAGAGTAGCACAGTGAAATAGGTTATTCAGGTCTGCCTCATGTCAATATACAAGCACCACTGCACCACTGTCAGTTGTTAGCATCAGGCAGGCAGCTCCCTTCTCCTGGCTCAATGTGACAGCTCAGAAAATAGGTGTGGGGGTGTGAAATGGGCCAGTGAATCATAAAGTGACAGCAGCTACCCCAAACTTGGCTGTTTGAAGAGGCCTTGGCCAAAACACCTTCCTTAGGAAGACTGCAGCCCTGAGTGCTCGGAAGTGGAGGATGCACACATCCCACCCGCTCATGGGTTGGGGCTTGCCTTGCAGCCTACACAGTGCTGGCAAATACGTGGGAGTGAAATTCAATTGTTGAACACCACAATCATCTCATTCAGTCGGAAAACCAGCCTTCAGACTAATCCTCCTCAGAGACTAGTTACAAGGAAAGTTTCAGTTTGTAATGTTGTCATTTTGGTTACACACATGAAGACAGGAAAAGCTTGATTTGAAGTGTTCAGCACCTGCAGCTCCTGTTGACTTCACTGGGATTTCTGACTGCTTGACACTTCTGAAAATGAGACTAATCATTTCACAGCAGCAAAAGATTCTTTCTTTCTTCATTGTAACCAGACCTTGCACATAAGTTATATACAAACTGGGGGGGGGGAAGCTTTAGGGCTGAAATCAGGCACCTAATTTTCAGCCCAAAAGTACAGTTGTGAGCACACAGGGATACAGACAACCCACTTACAGTGCAATGTGCTATTTCACTGCAGTACAAAAAAAGAAATGATACCAGTATGATTATTACTATAAGAAGCTATTGTAGCTACAGTAAGTGATTACAACAGTTAGAAGATTGTTAAAGACTCATTTTAACTTCATCTCCTCACTAGTCTTCCTGGGATTTTTTGCTTTGCTATTCTTTCAAGTAAGTACAAACTGGTTTTTTGCCTTTTACAGACCCTAATGTTCAACTTCATTTTTGTTTCCCTTAAAAACAGCAACTTCTGATTTAAATGGCTCTGAGCAGGCATTCATAATTGAATTCCACTACAATTTTTGAATAAAACCACAGATAGGTTGTTTGTTTTTTCAAGCTAAAATTAGTTATAGCCACCAATACAAATGGTCTGCATACATGCAGGTTTGTGTAGTGGGCTGCCCACAGCACCCACATGGTGCCAGATACAAACTTAACCTAGTAATTTGGAAGGATTTCAACATCAGCCTTCCTGATTTGCGTGTCTAGGGACTTTCTGAGCAATTAAAGATTGCCTAGTTCTTGCTGGAGACCACCAGTGCATTAGCTAGTATCAACAATGAGCTTTGGAAAAGTGTGGCTACCTGTATTTAGTGCCCATATTCCATAAGCTGTGAAAGAGTGACAGAGCTCATGGTAGGGAAGAAGCAGTTGCCAGTAGCAGGTGCCACTAGCGAGGCTTTGCAACTGCTCCAGGATCTGATCTCAAGCAAACTGGGAAAGTGCCAGAGGAAGCTATTGGAAGATGTATGCAAGTTTTATTGGAAATGCTACCCTCTGAAAGGAGTTTTCAAATTTCAAAATTAAAGGACATCCTAAAGCAAGGTCTGGTACTGCCTCATATTATATTGAGAGATATGGGCAACTCGGTACAACGTGTGCTTGAGTCTTCAGGTGATCTCAAACACACATTGAGATTGAGACACACCGATTGAGACTGGATGTGGCACATAGTGCCATGGTCTGGTAACCACAGCGGTGTTGGGTCAAGGGTTGGACTTGATGATCTTGGAGGTCTTTTCCAACCTGGTTGATTCTATGATTCTATGATTCAAACTGACAGTGGCTGCATGTCTGTTAAAGGATATACGTTAAAAATACCATAAATAATAGGGAGAAAAGTAGTCTTAAAAGAATAGGATGCAGTTCCAGAAAGTACAAAATTATAGAATTAGGGACCAATAGCAAAACCCTAGTGAATAAGAGCCTGATAGGTAATGGCAGTTTAGACAAAAGTTCCTCAGAGGAATATCTGCAGCCGACAGTAGATCACAAGGTGAATAGTAGTATGCTGATGTAAAAAAATAAACACACTGAAACACACTGCTAAATTATGTGTAAAACCTTAATTAATTTTATGCAGTCCTCAGAAAAAAACTAAACAGGAAAGTTCTGTATAGTTCTCAGACAGTAGAATCAAGGTAAATACAGAGCAGTAGAAAGACATCAAGAGAGGACAATGAGAATTCCCAGAGGCACACGAACTCTGAGGGATAGTGGAAGGAAATCATGCTCTTTAGAGAGAAGTCTGGAGGGAGTTCTAATACAGATCTTCAAAAACAAAAAGGTAATTCGGAAGAAGAAAGCAGGTTGATTTCCTTTTCTAACCTGGAAAAAATAGAAAGAAAAGCCAATGAACGTCTGATAAAAGGCTGGGAAGATCTTTCTTGTGAGAAAGTTGCTTAAGTCAAGAGCAGACTGTCCTGGACACAGATGTGGGATCTCCACCACTGAGAGGAGATTGGACAGATGTTTTCTGACTAGATAGATTCTGTCCTTGAGTGAGGGACAGCTCTCCATTGTGATCTTCATGGTTTCTGTGGATGCCCAAGGCATTTCCAGACAGCTGTCAAGGCACAGGAAGGAGTTGGAAACTCAGCTTCCAATGACTTTTAGCTGTATGTTACCCTCTAAAACCTGACAGTAACCCCTAAAACTATACCCTACTGCAAGTCTATGAACTGCTTAATATTCCACTCCCTCTGGTGTGGATATCTTCATTCACAGTGACTTCTCAATGCAGTTGAGGTCCAAATGTCCCTGAAAAATACCTTTGTGTTTGACTCTGAAGATTCTCAATAAAATAAACCCTTATTTTTTCAAGGATCCATGGAGCAAGCCTTGGGTTAGTATCTTCCTTCACCATAAGATAACTTTATCAATATGGCTTTATTTTGTCTAATTTTTAACATGATAATTGAAAGCACAGTTTCTTGGACAGATGGATGCATGGTTACCCTAACAAATGGTTCGTTACTGCTTATAAAATATTTAGGTGGGAAAGAAGTTCTTGAAGGAACTCAGATGCCTTTAGACTGAAATAAAACAATAATAGCATCACAAGAGCGAGTGCAAAAGCTGGAAAATTAACTGCACAGGGAGAAGATAACTTAGACCTACTTCACTGCTTCTGCTGTGAGAGAAACTAAGCATAGACTGGCATAAAAATCCTTTTGCATCAAGGACACCAGGGCAACCGGGGGAAAAGGAGAGTAAAGAGAGTCAATATTGCCAGTGGGAAAACAGGAGCACATGAAAATGGAAATTAGGCCAGTGCCATTTATTATTCACATGTTTTCTTTTTAAAAAATACCACCTTCTTATGCGGTAAGAGCCTGAGAGTGAACAGTAGTGCTTGTGGCCCTAGAGCTGAGAGGAAGAGAAGGTGAGGAATAGAACAGAGCTGGGGAGGTGAGACAAAGTCCTCAACAGGGATGTGGGTGAGAGGGAGTCACAGCTGTGACTGGGTTGAGGCACACACACCTCTGGGGGGAGATGACAATGTCCAGCCTCCATCACTGCCACTAGGTAGCCTGATCAGGGCTGGATAGGTGAAACCAAAAAATAAAACGAATTCATCAACTTAATTTTCTGTTAGCAGCTGATACACTGATCACTAGGAGAGTATGGTGATAAGGTACTTATATAAGCATTTATACAAATGCTCATTCTGCAGAGGCACAACCCAGGGACAGCAGGTACAGTCACAGCACAAGTGGGAGCAGTGGGAATCTAACACCCTGGTGCACTGTTTCTCAGCAATGAAGAGCAAACCTTTTGAGGGCCTCATGATCTCCCTACCTCAACCTCCTTAGCAAAGGCACTTTGGTTGCGTTTTTCCCCTTCAATTGCTCATCTTTGCCATTCAGCTACCTCACAACAACCTGGAGAGTCATGGTGTAGGAAGGCAGCTGCAAGGGCCTCCAGGTGGGACCTTTTTGCTTGGGGCACTTCAGTCACACCCCAAAGGGTGCTTGAGGGTCACCTTGGTGGACTGGCCACTAAGGACATGAGCTCTTTCAGTCCCCAGCTACAGTTTGTCAGCTGCAGGGCAAGAGCTCATTTTTTAGCTCTGGAGGTGCCTATAAGCATTGTACACCAGAAGAGACAAACCCCTGCATTATAGGTGTTACTATACTATAGGTGTTACTCTATTACTCTGTTCTGGCTAATGACAGAAAAGCCCACACAGCTTCTTCAAAAAAACATAGGACTCTCTAAAATTCCATGTAAAAGGACCTTCTTCAGTACTTCATATTAACATAAGGGAATTTTCTCAGTAGTTCCATTAATGAGACCAATATCATGCTATTTTGTTAATTGCCTCAGAAAGACTTGCCCAAATAATGCAAAAATTAGCCGAAATCATTATGAAGATCACCACATTTACTTACCTCTTTCTGTACATCCATAATGTTAATTCTCCACAATTACTCAAGTTCTTCTGATTGTTTTTATGACTTCCATGAACACCGTGCTGTATAAGATCCATGAGCTGTTCAGCTATAAGACATGTTTTGAGAGAGTGCTACTCATTATGCTGCAGTATGAAATGTTCCCATTGTCTTCCCTGGTTGCAGAAGAGAGTCAGTTTATATGGATAATCAATACTCAGCTGTTCAATGTTGGATACATTAGTGCCAGGTAACAGATAATGTCTAAACAGTCTATTAACACAAGCCATTAATAACTAATTGGAAAACAGAATCAGTTCGTAAATGATTCATAGGTAGAAATAAGTTTTACTTGAAGTTGCTAACATTTACAAGAGATAATGTGAGTTCCATTCACAGCCATTTTCCAGACTCTGGATTCCCACCAGGTAACAGCTCAATGTCTTTTGCTTTCAGGTTTTTGTAAGAACCACAAGAAAAGGGCGTTTATGTGAGATAAGGCACCAAAAAGTTAAAATCTAAGTGGTTGTCCGCCCTGTAGTGAACACTAAGTGGAGGCTAATTTTCAAAGGCTATAAACAAAATATTCCACATAGCATGAATTGCTCTGCAAATACAATTTATGCAACAAAAAAAATTTCTGCTGCTGCTAGACCAGTTTGTTACTGGTCCTGCAGTTGCAGAGTCCTGCAGTTGCTCTGCCCTCCCCATTTAGATACAATGCATATAATCCCGGAAAGCTAAGACGCCAAGAGACATTACCCTTTGATAAACCCCCAAAGTGTAACATGGAGAAAGTATTTATACCTGGATATACAAACCTGGCAAACCTGAGAACAGATTCTGAACTCTAACTCGGGAGAATCCCATAGTGTACTAATTTCATGTCATAGGATAGCACAGAAATTTAAGGAGTTTCTACTGGGAACCTGCATTTATTCCTGGGTCGAGTAGATGGCCTGTTCTGCCTTGTATCTAACCCAGCAGCAACAGCCCAGAGAGAGGCAGTACCAAATACACCAGAGGCAGGTACAATTAATCTTACTATAAGTAACTATGAAGCAAAATGCCAAAGAGAACATTCCTTCCTAGCCCTAAACATATTTGTAAAACTTTAAATACTTTAAAATACCTGAAATCCAGAAACTATAGTAATAGGGAAACATTCCTCGTATGATAGTTTTTAAGTATTTAATATTATGCAAAGATGACAACATTCTAGACTTATTTTTACAAGTATGTAGAGGTGATTACTACTCACGAAAATCTACAGGGTTTTTCCACAATAGGATCTTTGACTGAGAAAATCAATTCCAAAGTATGAAGTTTGTAACAAGTGATTAAACAAACCAGTGCAATGTCACTGTGTAACTGTTGGCATTAGGATCATCACTGATAAATTCAGCTTTAACATGCTGAAAACCTCTTAAAGAAAGCAGGTCAATGATTATTTTTCAAATATTTGTATAAAAATGAGTATTTTTATGGAGAAAAGTGTTTATTCCAACTTGTAAAATCCCTTAGGTATTAAAATATAAATATTTACCTAGCCAAAAGTGCTTTTGCCAAATTTCTCTTCAGAAAAAAAAACCAAAACAGTTATTGTTTATTATATAAAAATAGGAAGCACATTGGAATATTTAACAAACTGGTTTCAGTTACCCCTCTGCAGCCCAGAAGTTTTAGCATAAAAACTTTAGTCAGGAGCTGGCAGGAGATATTTCATTGCGTTTGTGTGACATTCTTTAATGGTTTTCATACATTCCAGTTTCATGTAAATATATCCATGCAGAGTTAATGCTGTGGTACGAGTAAATGTTTGAGACTCTACAAAGATTAAAGGGACACCGTTAACCTCACTCTTGCCTTTAGCTAGAATATTTCCTGAATTTTTTGAAGCTTTAATGTATTTTTTCTATAATTTTAGAGCAAAAATAATTTAAATGGCTCTTTCTGTGGAAATTCCTTGTCATTTGAATGCTAGAAGCCACAAATACATTATAGGAACTGAGTAGCCATGACATTGTGATACTGAGAGTCTTAAAATAAAGAAGAAAGGAATAAAATTACCCCTTGAACCTCATTTCAATTCAAAAGAGAAAAAAAAATCCCAGGCTTGTTAACATAAATACTATGTGTAAATATGCATAAGACAACAGCCCCTTGGTAACATTTTTCCCACAGGAGGGAATTCCTGCAAAATTGTAGGCTATGTGTAGATACTTTATTTTCTAAACAAAAATTGCATTATGCCAAAAGACATATACATTTCAACTACTATTAGAGTGTAATTAAATTATGTTAGTTATCTTTGTTTGTAATACAAGGAACAAGATTTCTGTTGAAAGCACAAGGCTCTCCTGAGTTAATATCCTTTCATCTCACTAAGTGTCACACTGTAGGTGGTCTGCAGTGGTTTCTTTATACAGAACTTTTCACAGGATTTGCTTAATTCAATGCTACTTTTTAGCTTTTGGGTCAAGTGAAAAAAATAGCAGGAAAGCCAGAAGAGGACAAATTCGCCTTTCACTTGCCCCATGTAAATCCTGTTGAATGGGGAAAGCAGGACAAAAGCTGAATACTTGCCTTTGACATAAGCAGAAATACAAATAATTCATGAACAGGCCAACAAACGTCTTTGAAAATTGCAACAAAGTAACAATTTCAGTAAAACTGCAGAGCCCATTATTTCCTGTTCATTGGAAACATATGTTGATGCTGTTGCACATCAGAAACAATCAGAAGTCATTTGATTTCTTCTTTCTCGGACTAAAACAGTAGCTTACTTTTCAATATACAACCAGTCGTTACAAAACATCTGGTGAGGCTGTACCTTTCATAGTTTATAGACAAATTCTTTCTTTAAAGGCAAATTGGAAAATTTTATGCTTTCTTTTCTCTATAAATATAGTATTTTCTCAGCCCCTGTAGAATTCCTTTGCCTTGCTTACTCACTATTTCCATGCTGCTGGTGTACATGGATATTGTATATAAGTCTTTAAAAAGAAAAAATAATAGATTTCTAGGACAAACTCTTCCTCTCCCACTCTTCACTTCCCACCTCCCCATTTTTCTTGCACCTCTCTGTGTTACATTTTGCTGCCTCAGCTCATTGCTGAGGATTAAACACAGCAGCATCAACGGCTTGCACTGTATGACTATTAACACAAAGTCTCCCATGCATAAAGAAGAAAACGAATGCCATGCCAAACACTTCCAGTGTAAAATGGAAGACTACTTTATTTAAGAAGGGGTCACTAAATTTTATATACTCAGAGGTCATAAATGTTAAGAAATGTTATCCAGGTCTCTCTTACTGTATTAAATCTTAGAAAGGTTTCTGCAATATTGCATTTGTATCATAAATCTCATTCTAGAGCCAAGGATTCTCACATCAGATGACCCTAATGTGATTTCAAAACTCACCTGCTGATTCTCTGACATTCGAGTTTTCCAGAGGTTTACATAATGCGCTGAGGCCAGACGTGTTGAAGTAACAGCCTCCAAACATGCAGAGCAACCTTTTTCACTGCTAATGATGCCACAAACTAGATCATCAAGGAATAATGATCATCCTGGACACCCAGCCGAGTCTTCACAATGGCCAAGGCCAAAACAGCCAGCAGGTTCAAAATGTCAGGTCTCTCCTGATGGGAGGAGCTGCCATCGCAGGTTACTGCAGCAGTGCTGGGACACCTCATCAGAAAGCAGCACAAAGGGAGTAAGGGAGAGAGCATACACTGTATATCATCAATCTGACAGATAACCCAGAAGAGAGCAGAGGAAAGTAAATCTGTGAAGAGATTCCAAGAGAAAAGTATGGGTTCAAGTAGCAGAAAGAAAAAAATTCTGAAGAAAGATGTTAAAAATTATTCCTAAGCAGGAAAGTGCAAGTGGCACCAAATCCATGTTTAGC
This sequence comes from Neopelma chrysocephalum, assembly GCF_003984885.1. Taxonomy (NCBI): domain Eukaryota; kingdom Metazoa; phylum Chordata; class Aves; order Passeriformes; family Pipridae; genus Neopelma; species Neopelma chrysocephalum. Next base: position 7,187,507 of record NW_020897702.1, read on the forward strand.
TGTAATATGAGCAACAATGAGAGGATGTGGTTTTAGTAAAGACAGACGTTACGTAGAAGGATGAAGCAATGATTATCTAAATACAGCAAAAGAACTTCCGGTTCCTAAAGGCCCAACATACACCAGGTTGCACCATAGCCCAAAGCTTCAGCAATCAGCTCAGATACGAAAGAGCTCTATTACTGACAACTTGCTCTTGGACCCACCCAAAACAGGCATACGTCAAGTAATAGTAATCACAGATGAGAGAAAGTAGCAATGCAATCTAGAATCCATGGACATATCACAGCTTATAACAATATGGGAGATTTGTGGTTTGCAGTAATATCTGTTTGATAGTTTTGAATGTGAAAACAAGCAAAAAGAAAAAAAACAACAGGAAATTATGTTATAGGAGCCTGAACGTAAGAGGAAGACCTTGGAAGAGGTGATTCATCAGAGGAGGAAAGCATTCAACAGATGATGCCAAGAAGGACCGCCTGTTTCATGCCCTCTTGCTTTTTGTTGTCACTAAAATGGCCACCAACAGAATACAACAACAAAAGTAAAACAAAAACAGACAAACAAACAAAAACAGACAAACAAACAAAAACCAAAACAAAAACCCCAAAAAAAACAATAGGCTCCATGAAAATCAACAAGTTGTATCTGGAAAACTGGTTCATACAAATTCTGAAGAATTATCAGTTACCTTTGGAAAGATGTAGAGGACTGGTGACACTCCAGGTGATTGGAAAAGGGCAAGTGTAGTACTTATTTTTCAAACAGATGTATAAGGGGAGCTTGGAAATAATAGTCCAGTTCAGCTTTTAAGTCCCCTTACAGTAATGGAACAAATAATTTCCTAAAAATACACCAAAGAATGAAAAAAAATTAAAAAAAAAAAAAGAGAGAGAGAGAGAGTGGTAGCAGATTTGTAAGCTTTCCTGCAATAATTGGCAAACTTGTTTTGTGGATGAGAGAAGGACTATGTGGAAAAAAGACAAATATAAATACCATATAGCTTAATGTTAGCTAACATATAACTTGACATTAGTAAAACTTTTGACACTGCTTAATATGACATTCTCACAAGTAAACTTAAAAGTGTTGTAAGTGCTATAGTTCACAAGCAGATGGAGAACCAGGCACAGAGCAATTTTCAGTGGCTCGCTGTCAAAAAAAGGTGTATTGAATATGGTCCAGTATTATCAAATGTCTTCCTGAATTACATGTGTGATGGAGTAAACATACATTGCTATATACATATACATACACAACAGAGAGATACATTGATTTAGTCACATGTATCGTGTGTATCTGAACTAACTGCAGGTGACAACAATTGCCAAGAGCTGGAAGCTCAATTAGAGATGGGATTAAAGTCCAGATATTTTTTCAGAAACTCAATACGAATTGCAAAAGATCAGCATGTGATTAAATGAGGACAATTACAAAGCTTCATAGGTAGGTAGAAAAAGCAGACCGTGAGTCACCACTTCTACCAAAACTCAAACCTCATTCAGGACACACTGGCTGAAGGGGTCACTCCAAGGCATCTGAAGTCATTCTCCCACCCTTTTCAGCACTGTAAAGGCATCAAGAGGAGTTTCAGTTTATGTCCACTTTGGGGCATCACTTTTTCAAGGAAAACATGAGGTTTTAGTTAGATTATAATTGGAGTTCTGTCCACAAAAGTGCAAAAATTTGTGCTATTTTATCTGAGGGAGGACATGAGGCATCATAAATTTCCACAAAGGATATTCTGAAAAAAATTCTTATGTTGTGGATTGTTAATAGTTACAATAGATTACTTTGAAAGGTTGCACTATTCTATCACTGGAATTACTCAACTTGTGGGAGAAGGATCTGCCAGAAAAAATTAAGTGAATTGATGCTGACTTTGAGCAAAGGAATGAACTAACTGACTTGCTGGCATCAATTACAACCTCATGGCCTGGGATTTTGTATCAGGGTTTGACCATAGCTATTTATTTATATCTTCTGCTTTATCTGTGAGTAAGAGTCTGATCTCATCTGACTGTTCAATTGGCCCATTTCCTGGCATATTTTTCTCTGGTACATCCATATACCATGTAGACAGCTTTATGGACTCCCTCATTCATGGAAGAGTAACATCTTTTCTGACTTTTCCAACCCTTCCCAAACAAAATCTGAAAAACAAACTATATAATACAAAGCATCCCCTTCAGGGCCTGTGAACAACTATCTGGTTGGTCCCCAGCCATCACAAAGGAAGGCAGACAGTTTTCTGATGTGCCATAAGGGTGGTTGACAGCTCCATGGTCAGACCTCACTGCTTTCCCATTTCCCTCTCACTTCCTTGCCTGCATTTGTCCAGCAGCTCCATTGCTGCCCAACATGCAATGAGTTCTCTAGGGTGAAGCTGCCTTTTCTTCTCTTTGTTCACACAATTGCTAGCAGGATGGCTCCTGAGAGAAATCACTAGGTGCTACAATTAATTCATTATTGTTGGTGATAGTGGCATTAACATTTTCTGTTTGCAATGACTCACATGTAGTAATTACATGCATTCTTATTTTCCATCTCTTCAAAATATACATTGGGAGAGAGAGAGGCGATGATTAATCTTTTCTAATTAATCTATTTGCAAGATTATTCCAGATTTTGAGATATGAAATATTGTGTTCCGTCTACATGAAGTAAAACATGCATTTGGGGAAGGCAGAAATAAAGGAGGGAACAAGGTTTATGTTGTTTGTTGTCGTTCTTAAGTCTTCAGTGAACTCTTCTAGGGAAATACTACTCTACTTGTTATTCTTATAGCAGACAGATATTAATTCCTATCTTGCATCCACCTGCTTATCTACCACATTACAGAGGGGTCCTGCCCACGTTTAATCTACTGGTTAAATGCCAGTTTAATTCTTCTATGCTGTAGGCCACAAGAAAAGTGTTCAAAGGACAGCCTCTCATATACACATCACAGTATAAACATTTTAACGAAAGACAATTTTTTTGTAGGAGGGAAAAAAGTTCCTTTGCTTTGAAAATAATGAATAAGGTCTCATTGAAATGAACCTTTTATGTATATCTTTATGTTTCTGATCTGGCAGCTTTGAAGAGCTGATATCATCAGTTTTAGAACCTGGAGTCTGGCCACTATTCTCTGAAACGTGCTTTACAATGGAAAAGACCATTTGAAAGCAAGTAAAACAATACAGAGGGAAAAAAAAGTTCAGGTACTCTTCAAAGCCTGCCAACTTTTTACTCTTTACAACCTTTCTTCCTAACTTACAAATTATTTTTTCTCTTATTTACCCATACCACTGCCCTGCTACTCTCCCATTGCATTAGGATACTAGAGCTACCAGAGGCAGAGTTTAACTGCAATTTTACTTTTCCATTGAAAACTGTCTGCGTAATTCCCACTGCATGATGTTGTGTAGTTGTTCTTGACAGAGCTTACACTGCATCTGCCCAAGTAAGTACATATTTCTTCAGTTCCTCTCATATGTAAGTATAAAAGCACACTGGTGTAAGTCTGAGTGCAGTGAAATCAAAAATAAATTCACATGAGGGGTTCAACAGAGATGGGAAACTTGCTCTAACGGTGCTCATCATGCACACAGCACATCTCTCATGAGTTCTCCCAGTTCATAAATTTAACTCTTTTTCTATGGACAGAGGGACAGAGGAACAGAGGCAAAGGCCATAAGGCTCAGCAAGCCTCAAAGTTTGACCACTGACCTCAGTGGGAGCAAAGACAGTGCTTTTGAATCCTTTCCTCCCTTGACCCACACATTTTACTTACCCAAAGCTGCAGTGAGAATCAGAGTTGAAGTCAGGATTAAGGTACACAATGTTTCTACACACAAACTGAAAGCCATTAGTCAGTACACGGACCCAGAGGGCAGCTTTCCAGATTTTGAGCCACAGCACTCTCCAGCCCACCACTTGCACAGATAGACCCTGCTGGTCCCTGGCTGGGTTGAAGAGAGTCAGCCTGACCCCTCCCCTGCAGACTCCCAGCACTCTTTCTCCCGTGGGAGCTCACCCTCCTACCGCCACAGGGCTCCAAGGTATCCATTGTTCCAAGGCTGTTTCAGATGAAACTGGAGTCCCTAGACCAGGTTTAAACTATCCAAAAATTCACCACAAGCTGACCTGCCACACCAGTTTAAACCATCCAAGTGTTAATAGGATATTTCCTTTAATGAAAAATTCATAATCAATTTCCTTCTCTTTTTATAATCATTTCACAGGTATCCAAAAGAGTAGTTCTGAAAGACACATATCCTTTTCTGTACATACTGCTCAGATACATGACACAAGACAGATAGAAGCTTTCAAAAATAGTCTTTTAGTCTTCCGTGGAGCAAACAGGAGGCAAAAACCGGATCATATGTCTGAAAACAAAATTACAAGAGGCTGAGGAAAGACTTCTGCAGTAATCCAAGGAGACACTACTGACTCCAGCAAATCACATTCTTCAGTGACTCTCAAAGACCCTGGGACATGGACTGTCTGCCTCTGCCAACAAACCGAATTTAAGAGTACTTGGAGGACTCTTCTACTTTACACAATTAGGCTTATGCTACTGGAGCTTGTGCAAGTGAAGGCTCAGACAGTGTGAAGCACAGCTCTTCTGAGCTCATACTCTGATTATCCCACTCTCAGCACATGACTTCCTCCCACTTACACCAAGGGGGAGGGATCAGCAAGCAGAGAAGGTGGCTCCATAAATTCAGTAGATCAGAGTCACCATGAATATTCTCTTGATTTCTAATTACAAGCAGCATCTAGGCTTGGGATTACAGGAATGAGTCTCTGTGGCCTGCAGTTCTCAAATTTCAGAATTTTCTTGTGTTCACATAAGTACTTAGCATAAAGGACACTGGATTATTTTATGCACAATCAACTTTAATAACTACCCTTTAATCCTGAGAGCAGATGAAGAGATCACACACAGCAGATTTCAATACATAGCACTGTTCTTTTCTACCTAAGGGTGTTTTATGTAACCAAGCTCAATTCTGAGGCACCAGGATTCTGGTCTTGCCAACTAGTTTGGTATGAACCCATGGATGACCCAAGGATCCCCATACACTTTTTTTTTTGCTCCACACCCCCACAGCAGTTCTGAAGTTTGGAAAATCATCACATACTTTGTAAGAAAGGTAAGAGGACCAGCATGGCTGGATGCCTGTCATGGTGCTGGCTTTTTCATCTCAGCCAGTCCTGCCTACCACAGTCATGAGTGAAGCACAGGCACTGCCAGAAAGCTATTCCTCTCATACATGGCATCTTAAACTGTCCAGATTTGTTTCTCTCTCACCCAGATAGAGAACTGAGACTCAGATGTAGATATCAACATTTGGCCCTGTGAACCCCACACCCTTGTCTCTGAGCCCTGACTCCCTGAAAGACCCCTGTTTCCCTCCTCCCCTTTGCTGCCCCTTCACTCACATCTCCTTCAGCCTATAGAAGCAACAGGCCTACAAACAAACACTGCAGCACGAAAAACATAAATGATCATGTAACCCCCACAGCTTACAACTACTTGGTGATATTTTCTTCCATCTCCCATGGATAACTCATAGCAGGGCCACTTTGTGCTCTGTTCAGCTCCTGCATGTAGTCCATGTTGCTCTTTGTGGGAGGATTATGGCCCTTGCTGGTTGCTTGTTTGCTACATGCAACTCTACGTAGGGTGGCTGATAGGATCCGAGCAAGAAATAAAACGGCCTGTGATGCATCAAAGTCTGCTAGACAGCCTCTAGTGTTTTACTTCAGCCAGAATTCATTGTTACTAGTTCATTTATTTGAAGATGCCCTCTACATGATCATGTGAGACCAAATTATTCTCTCAGTTGCAGTATTGTAAATTATGACAGTAATAGATACACAGTGAAAAAGACGATGAGGGCTGTGGTCCTTGTTGTAACAGCAATCCTGTTGGCCATCCTCAGACCTCAGACTCCCTGCATCTCTGGTCCCTGCAAACAAGCAAGGCAGAACAGCCCAAAAGGCTACTCAAAAAAGCAGGAGTTAGACGGGTGCAGTCCTTCTTGCAAACATGGTCTAAGGAAACATGGTCAGTCACTCCAGCAGAAAAGACATATATTGAAAAACTGGAAGGATCTGCACAAAAAACCAATGACATGCTGAGCTGCATGAAAACATTTTCTGTGATTTTCCAACAAGTGAAGTTTAAAAAGTCCATTATGATTCTGGTCAGCTATTGTGTTTTTGATTCCATTGTTCCATTGGCCTCGCTTAAATACTTTCTTCTCCTAGATCTCAACTAAAATTGCTCAACTACGCTTTTCCTTTAATAATACTTCCCTTCTTTCTTTTCTTTTCAGAACAAAAATCTGCTCTTTTTACACTTGATTTACAAGGCAAATTTGGCATACAGTTCAGTTGCATATCCTGATATCAGCTTATTGAAGGCAGGTGCACACTTTAATATATACGGGCACAGAGCCCCCCTTCTAGACTATAAAGTAATACTGGGCATGTCCTCATGTGCAATACCTCTAATTGTTTTTATTCATAAACCTAAAAACATGAGCTGTTCTTTTGCTTCTATACATTACAAGTGAGTGTGAACAGGCAGAGATGGTGTTAAAATGCCTCCATTTACATTTTTTCTAGCATATTGTCTTTATGTTACAGTAGTATGAAAATGAAATGTTGCTGTGATGTTGCATTTCCATTTCTAACAAGACAGAGTCATGCTAGAAAATATTACATGGCAAAATAGCTTCAGCTAGCCCAACTGCCATCATTTTATTTAATCTGGAAAGAAGCAAACCAGCATGCTGTCAAACAAAAATCCTTCATTTACTATTTAGCATTCCTATTGCATTAATAATATAAAATGGACAGTAATGGAGAAAAATTATTCTGCCAGTAATGAAATAAACATGGTCCACATGAAGCCATCCTGAGAGATCTATTGTATGGTGGGGTTTTTTTATTTTGATAGATCTACATGTAAAATGAGATGACCTGTGGAAGCTAGAAGAACATTTTTTACTTTCTAAAAATGAAAAAATAAAACAGATATTAAACGGTTTACATAATTTCATTACCATTCTGGAGTAGAAGAGATCAGAACCACATCTGCACCTGCCCTTCAGTGACAGGTATTCTCAAGCACAGTTACAGCCTGAGGGATTCAGCAGGATGTGTTCAAAAGTAGATTTGGTACATATTTTGTTTGTTTGTTTGTTTGTTTGTTTTTTAATGAGGATACGTTTGAGAGATTGGAGATGTGACTGACCAATAAACCCCTACAGTGGAATAAAGTTCACAGGAGATGGGCAAAGACTGTGCCCAGGAAGCTCAGAGAATAATGCAAAGCAGTTGACTCTATCTCAACACAAAGAGGGCTTGAGGGGATCTTTGTCTTTGACAAATAGCTATCAACAGTTGAGTGGATCAACTAGAGGTGTAAATGTCTCCCTGAGTTATTCAGATCAGTATGGGGGGAGTGAGCCCAATACACAGTATAAAAACTAAACAACTAACAAAAGAATTTTGAAAAGAACGATGGCTTAAAGTGGCTTCAACACGTTCATTCCTTCCTAGTACCTGGGGATGCCCAGAGTCATAAAAGTGAGTCATAGAATCAAATAATCATAGAATATCTCATATTGAAAGGGATCCATAAAGATTACCAAGCCCAACTCCCTGCTTCTCGTAGAACTACCTAAAACTAAACCATATGATTAAGAGTATTGTCCGGATGCTCCTTAAACTCTGTTCCAGGGACTTTCCACCATCTCTACAATCTCCTCATGTCCAACCCGAACTTCCCCTGACACAGCTAGTACAGTGAGCCTAATATAGAAACCAGTGATAGGAATTACATTGGTATTGTGACTGAATTATGTATTGCAGTTGCTTTAATTAAAAGTATGATATACATTAGCATTGTGTTTTCAATGTATTTTGTATCATTCTACTAAATTAGAAATCCCGTGTAACATAAAAATAACTAATTTGATATCAAACATTACTCCCTACATGTGTGAAATATCTAAAACAAGCTGATCAGAGAGTGTTGGACCCTATCAGGCAGATCATACCTCTTCTTTGAGCATAACAAAGACTGCAGCACCATGGAGCACCCTCTCTGAATTTGGGCTTAAATGTATCAGCTGCCAAGATGCATGCACTCTTTAATCCCTAAGTCATACTAAATAGGGACCTGGGTTTCTAAGTCCCATATGTATAAATGTGGTCTCACCAGTGCCAAGGTATAGAAGTACAATAACTTACCTGGTCCTTATGGTCACACTATTCTTGATACAGGCCAAGATGGCATTGGCCTTCTTGGCCACCTGAGCACACTCCTATCTCAGAACAATCTACTTATCTAGAAAACAAATGGAAAAAAGTACTGCTGTACCACAGTAAAAAATGAGGAGTGGAGTCATAAGGTACCAGCTCACTTCCCTACCACATCACTTCTATGCTTACAACTCCTTGCCTGCTGTACAACTCATGTGAACAATACTAGACTTTTATGATAAACCCTTGATAATATCAACGATCAAATAATGGACTTCTTAAAAGAGCTATGCAGTTCAACATTCGTTCTTCCATTGAAACCTGCAGCTTTCCTGCTTATGCAGATAATACACACAGTGAACATCACAAAATTTGATCTCCTGCTTCATTACTATCATATCCCAACAGTCCAACGGGAAAGTTTTACTCAAAAATCTCTGTTATACCCATCTTTATTTTTTGTCTTCTTTTTCTGCATCAATTTTTTCCCTCGTAAGAGAATAGGTATGTGTAAACAATTTCTTAGCTGCTCCAGTGTTAAAAAGTGTTATTGTTCTTCCAGATTTGTAAGTATAACAAAAGGAATAGCAAAGACACAAAAATTAAAAATGTTTATTTTTTTAACTATCTATCTGAGGCTGACCAAATCAAGACTGGAAAACCTGTTACTGTGTACATGCATAGTTCATGAGACAGAAAAAGTTGCATCCTTAATCTCTCACTATTTATACAAAGTGCAGAAAATATTTTGTAGGCAAGTCTACCTTATTGATATCTTTGCTCCTTAGCCATGTTAAAAACTAGTCCTCTAAATTCCTGTGAATTCTCTATTTTAAATTTTGTGCTATGTGGGAAAATGCACATAAGTGACTGTAAAATCATCACCTTTTCACTGTTTATCTTCCCCATACATGAATTCAGAGACATCTCTTCTTCCATTACAGATAATGGCAGATTTTTTTCTATGTTTTATTCCTTTTATCACTGAGGTCATACTGGTAAGATAGCTATACATCATTAACAGCATTACAAAGCCAAGCACAAGCTCCCACATAGAGCAGGAAGACAGAAGTACAAACTGGAGACAATGGGGTGACATAACTCCGGTATCTGAAATGAGAGTTTTGCCTGAGCAACATTTGTCCTGGAGCTGAGGAGGGTAAAGACAACAGAACTAGTTTAGCTTTCACTCTCCTTGTTGATTTTACAGCTCTGAATGTCAGAGAGAGCAGAGAGAGCTTCTCTCTTCACAAACTGGGAAGTTTTTGAATTAGAAATATGTGAGTACAGTAACACAAAATGCCAAGAAATCCCTTTAATCATTTTCTGATGAAAGCTGAACACTCCAAAGTTAGACCTGAGACTGTCCTTGTCATCACAATTCTCTCTGCTTCCAGAGATGATCCCATTTCTGAGCTGAGCAGAAGTGTTAGGCAATTTCATGGGCAGCTGACCCAGTGTAACATCTCACTTCCACTTAAAAAAAAAAAGGCATTTCACTTTTCGTCTCTGTTCAAAGTCCTCTCCCTTCCCTATTTTCTACAAGGGTGCGTGGTTAAGTCAGTTCACAGAAGTGCCTGATGAGCCAGCACAAAGTAAACAGCAAGAAGGTGACCAGGAGTGATAGAGGAGGGTGGAGGAAGGAGGGACCTTACTCTTTCAGCAACAGTAAGATGTCATAACATTTGCTACCTCTTAGGAAACCACAGCCTAAATTAGATGGAAGAACTGGGCAGTACCTAACTTTTTCCACTGACTCTAGGCAGATCCCGGAGCAATGACTTAGCTCAGATATCCAGCTTTTAGACAGCTACCCTTAGGTGAGATCAATCCCCATCAGCAGTACTTGATCTGCCAAGGCAGGGTGGACTTGCTTCTGTTTCACAGAATCACAGAATCATAGAATCAACCGGGTTGGAAAAGACCTCAGAGATCATCAAGTCCAACCCTTGATCCAACACTGCCGTGGTTACTAGACCATGGCACTAAGTGCCACATCCAGTCTCATCCTAAAAACCTCCAGGGACGGTGAATCCCCTACCTCCCTGGGCAGCCCATTCCAATGCCTGATTACTCTCTCCATAAAAAAATTTCTTCCTAATATCCAACCTAAACTTCCCATGGCAGAGCTTAAGACCATGCTCTCTAGTCCTACTGCTGGTTGCCTGGGAGAAGAGACCAACCCCCACCTGGCTACAACCTCCTTTCAGGGAGTTGTAGAGAGTGATGAGGTCTCCCCTGAGCCTCCTCTTCTCCAGGCTAAAAAACCCCAGCTCTCTCAGCCTCTCCTCATAGGACTTGTGCTCCAGTCCCTTCACCAGCCTCGTTGCTCTTCTCTGAACCTGCTCCAGCACCTCACTATCCTTCCTGAATGGAGGGGCCCAGAACTGGACACAGTACTCAAAGTGTGGCCTCACCAGCACTGAGCACAGCAGAAGAATCACTGCCCTGGTCCTACTGGCCACACTGTTCCTGATCCAGGCCAGGATGCCATTGGTCTTCTTGGCCACCTGGGCACACTGCTGGCTCATGTTCAGCTTCCTGTCAATCCAAACTCCCAGGTCCCTTTCTGCCTGGCTGCTCTCCAGCCACTCTGTGCCCAGCCTGTAGCGCTGCAGGGGTTGTTGTGGCCAAAGCAGAGGACCCGGCACTTGGCCTTGTTGAACCTCATCCTGTTGGAATCAGACCATCTTTCCAGCTTGTCCAGGTCCCTCTGCAGAGCCTTCCTGCCTTCCAGCAGATCAACACTCCCTCCCAACTTGGTGTCATCTGCAAATTTCCTAATGGTGCACTCAATCCCCTCATCCAGATCATCAATAAAGATATTGAATAGAACTGGGCCCAACACTGATCCCTGGGAGGCACCACTAGTGACTGGCCACCAACTGGATGCAGCAGCATTCCCCACCACTCTCTGGGTCTGGCCCTCCAGCTAGTTCCTAATCCAGCAGAGAGTGCCCCTGCCCAAGCTGTGGGCTGCCAGCTTTTCCAGGAGTGTGCTGTGGGAGATGGTATCAAAGGCTTTGCTGAAGTCTGGATAGGCCACATCCACAGCCTTCCCCTGATCCACCAGGTGGGTCACCTGGTCATAAAAGGAGATCAGGTTGGTCAGACAGGACCTGCTCTTCCTAAACCCGTGCTGGCTGGGTCTGATCCCCTGTCCATCCTGAAGGTGTTGTGTGATTTCATCACGATTTGACCAGAGACACAACTTTAGGTCCTTTTTAATTTGTAGTCAGTAGCACTGCAGTGATGAAGTAAAGCATAAAATATAACCAAATATTTACAAAGGACCTTGGGATTTTAGCCTAATTTTGAAGCACTCTGTGGACAATGCAGGCATTCCCAGTACGGCACACAGACACCTGACTGTGAAGTCAAATTTAGTTTCACTTATTTCTATTTTCATTTATATTTTTATGGGAAAATCAAGTCTATACATTCAACAGAGTTGAACAAGATCAGAGGAACAAGTTCACTGTTTCAAAGGAGGAAAAGGCTAGTGTCAGGAATGAAGGTGTGCTGACTGGCAGGCTGTGTGGTAAGGTCAGATGTTTAATAATATTTATGCACGGAAAGCAGGTCAGATAATCTGCAAGAGATGGAAAATTGTCCTTTCGACTGCTCCCTTCAAGACCATTGGTCTGCGTTCACTGATCTAAGTGAGATTTCTATGAAAGTGCTGATGGAAAATAAGGCAATGAAACACAGCATCTTTTGTAAATACATATTTGCATTATAGACTTGGATTTTCTAAAAGGGGAAGAAGAAAAAAGAACTGCATGTCAAACCTGCACCTCTTGAAGCTGTCTCAGCATAACTGCCTCTAACTTGCTGAGCATCTTGGGACCTTGGACTCATAAAAAGATGTTCAAGGCATTTTAATGCTAACATAAGAGTAGATCTACAAAAAGACCAGTGTGTCACACATGTGAAATGAAAAATACCGAGTTCAAATATGAAAAAGGTGAGCAGAACCAGGAAAAAAATTAGGTTCAGGAAATGCAATAAGTACATCTTGGAGAAATTAGTCTTCTTTGCTCTGTGATCCAAGTTAGATTGACATTTTGAGGAGGTTGCCAGATACTACTTTGGATTGTCCTGGAAAGCCTTGTGTGATATTTTCTGTGACTCTTACACAAAAGGCACTTGCAAAACACTGACTGAAAATCTCCAGTGCTGTGGAAAATAGTACCAGGGTTCCACAATTCTGGTTGTATGTGCAAAAATATGTGTGATTACTTGAATCAAAGGGGGCCATTCTTTATTGAAACTATTTCATTTGTTGATAATAAACCATTGATTTTGTTGAACACTGCAAATGTCTTTACCTTTTAAGCACAAGCTTTTAAAGGTATGCCTTGGTATGAGAGATTTTTCTTGAGTTTTCTCCAACCATTCTCACTAATATGCTGAGTTCTTCCATCCATTACCTTAGGAATAGGCAACATGCTTTAACCTAGAAGGTGTTTTCCTGTCCCTTCATTATCTGGTTCTTTAGCAAATCTTTCTGTGTTAAGCTTTGTTTTTACTACTAACTGACTACACTAGGACTTAAAAATTTTGAACAGCCAAAGTAGGTGTGGTACTATTTATAAATCAAGGGCAAGTTATGCAGTTTTCATAAGGTGGTTTATATTGCATATTTGAAATCTGGAGGTGTTTCAGGAATGTATCATAAAACCACCTTCCATAAACTGTCTCTCAGGAAACAGTAATGATAACAGAGGCAGACAGATCTCACTTTAAACAAGTTACCTTGCACCCTTGATATACTAAATTTCTGGAATTTTTTTTACCAGATTGAAAATCTTTCCAGCTTTTTGAAGTCTTATCAGCTGAGTTTTCAGAAGATTCACTTTACTGCTAAGATTTCCAAACACTCAACAATGTAAGGCTATACAGCCATATAAACCTTGCCTCATAAGTTTTACAGATTTACGAAAATCCTAATTGTTTACCATGTACTGGATAAAAGTAAAAATACTTCCATATATAAAATAATAAATGTACACATATTAATTAAGCTGCCAAAATGATGAACTTATAACTGCCAGAAAAAGATTTTACTTCTGTGCATTTACTAAATGTGAGCTGTAACTTTTCTGGATTTAACCTCACTTATTCTTTTCACAGAAAAAATATGTGCAAAGCTTCATGTCTGACAATGTGGGTGTCAGAAGCCTGAAAAGGGTGAAACAAATTGGAAAAGTAGAATGAAAATATATAAAAACCTGTAAAATTACTATGTTCCCTGACTGTAGGCAAGAGCTATATTTAGATCTGGTAACCATAATGGGATATTGGTCAGAAGATGAAGGACAAATTTCAATACACGTTCATTACTTTAAAGAAATTACACCTTCAAGTAAACCTTTTATATTGAAAAAGTTCAGTAGTAAAAAAAAAAAAAAAAAAGTTTTGTGCAGAAAGTAGTTTATTTAGCCTATATTATTCTGTGTTCATTTTGCTGTTGTTGAATGTAACTGTGTAAACAAAGAATGATTTTCACAGCTGAGATTCTCCATTTTTTCCATCCTTCAGTGAAGACAGTTTGCAGCATCATGACTGGTTCATATGCGAAGAAGCCCTGGGAAAGTTCTATTTTAATTTAACTGAGCTAAAATATTTTTCTTGCATGTTACATACCCAAGGTCTAATAAAACCTATTTACCATCTAACATTTATCTCAGTTGTTTTTTTTTTCTGGAGGGAGACCTTGACTGCCCAGAGGAATGGCTAGGATACCACAGATAAAACACAGATATTGATTTTTCACAAAGGAGCATTTCTTCCAACTGTTTCCTAAGTATTTGAGTTAATTGAAACACAGCATGCATGTAAAGTACAAACTAATTTTATTCCTTTACACAATTCCCTCTTTTTACACCAGTATCTGTTGGAAACCATCTGGATTTGTAATACTAAATACAAAAAAATTCTTTCCATATTCTTTTACATATTTTTTACAGTGGACAGGAACTATCCCTTAGAGGAACTCTTTGTGTAACTGTTCAGAAAAATTACATTATGGACTTTAGATTGTAGTGTATATATCAATACAGCTTGAAATTATTATGTTATGAAAGAAGTCATGTCATAGCTGCATAAAAGCACATGTAATGAGATAGAAACATTAAAAAATAAAGCTTCACTGGGACTGAATCTGATTCAACAGGTTCAGTTTCCACCATGATGCACTTAATGTGGAGACAGAACAAGTAGTAAAATGTCCAAAAGGAGGTGATTTACCTCCCCACCTCTCTCCCCCCTCTCAGCCTGTCTCCCATAGTCCAGTTTGGAGGGTTGGTTTAGTGAATTGATACGGAGAGGTCTGACAGGAGGCAAGAGCCAGCTCAAGGTAAAAGTCAGGAGTGGATGTCAAAGAGTGAGGTGGCAGCGAGGACCTTCAGTTTCTTTTGGGTAGGGCCTTTTCGGTAGGGCAGTCATCCCCCCCATGATATCCATCCTCCCCTGGGAAGCAATACTATCAACTCACTGACACAGTAACACTGCTTATGCACTAGCCCTGGGCCTTCAGAGCTTGGTTCCAAAGTAAAATCACAAAAACTTCTGAATTTATAACTTCATGAAATTAAAATGCATTTTGGTCTCAGTGTGCCTTACAAAGAATTTGGTAACCTTATACTTCCTTAGAAATGGGGAAAATAAGACACAAAAAAGTCACTAGGGTAGAGAAGGGACCAGAACTCATGTCACCCAAGAGCTACTTCTGTCCTCTGACTGGCAGGCCAGAGAGAGGTTTAGATTGGATGTTAAGAAAAATTTCTTCACTGAAGGGTTGTCAAGAATTGGAACAGGATGCCCAGGGAAGTGGTGGAGTCATCCCTGGAGGTGTTTAAAAGACACGTAGATGTGGCACTTAGAAATAGGGTGTAGTGGTGGAGTTGGCAGTGCTGGGCTAATGGTTGGTCACACAGGGACCAGGGTGTGACATAAGGCAGCTCTGTTATTACTGTAAAGAGAGAGAATGACAGAAGCGTGTTGTGAAGTAGAAGTCAGGAGTATGTCAGCCTTCAGGTGTAGACCAAAGAACAAATATTGCCATTACCTGGAGTACTCAAACTTTCTCAAGTGAACAGTGGAGGGATTTCTTCACCAAAGAGTTATTCCACCAGCCACAGCTGATCATGTTTTAGGCCTACAGAAAAGCTTTTCACAGAAATTAGAAGGAATGCTGGGTTTGAGCCTAAAGGACTAATGAGACCCTGAGTATACCATCCACCAGGCTTCACATTTTCGTGGGACTGAAGGATGGATGGGACCCCAGGGACAGAGATGACGAAAGGCAGGAATGCTAAATGCCAGCCAGGGCCTATGAGATGGTGCTTTGCCATCTGATGGAGATTGTGAGTCATCAGGAAGATTTTGAGGAACCAAGTTTGGGATACTATCTACACCAAAGGGGAGAGTGGGTGCGTGGTCATCACAGCTATTTTGATTATTTATAAATGAAGGAGCAAAGGGGAAGACTCTCCAGAAATCACATCCAAGCAAAAAAAAGAAAATGTCTAATAAACACCTGAGAAGGATGCTTGGAACAAGAGTGAAAAGAAGGTACAGAAACACAAATGCTCTGAGAATGACAAGGAGATTGTCAAAGCGCGAGTTGAGTTTGACCTTGCAAAGGGAATGAAAGTAAATGGCCAAAAAAAATTTATTTCTATAGTAAAGAAGTGAGAATGAAGTAGTTGGCTATGCATTGACAGGACAGACTCTAAATCGCTAAATAGTCTATACATTTCCCAGATCTGTGTGAGTATCTTCTTTGTCTCAGTGCAGCTGACAGCGCAGATCTGCTCCATGATGAAGTGGGGAAAGGCAGGTGGTCATCAAAGTGGTGGCCTCTATGAAGGACGTGGTTCTGAGCACTGACAACATCCCTTGTTATTCACTTTGGAGCAGGCAGGGTGGAGAACCTGAAAATCTATCTTCTGCTAACATTTTCATTATGCTGAGAAAACTGGAACATAAGAATGCAAACATTGCATGGGATTCCAGTAAATCCATCATACCAAAATGTCGAAGAAAGTGGAAAGCCTAGTTCTTAATGTGAAGGGGAAAGGATCTAGACACTGATAGTTTGAATTCAAAACCATGCACAACTTGAAAACAAAATGTCTGAAGGGAATAATTAAAGGCATGGAGATAAATAGAAGATGGGATAAAAGGTTACCTAAAGTATCATACCAGATTCAAAAAAACTCTTGTTCTCAGAGACTAAATTAAAAAATAAATTTGTGCGGGAGATGTAATCTTCCCTTGTAAAATCTGTCTGGAATAAGTGGAGATTAATACAAGAATTGTAAGGTGCACCAGGAACAAACTAAAGACAACCAGCAAGCGGGGAAGTACCTTGCCACAAAAATGTTGGCTTGCTAAAGAAATTTTCTGATAACAGCAATTTGGAAAGCATTCTTATTAGGGAGGAGAATCCTAATAAACAGGAAGAACTAGATGACCTTAAGGAGTGAAGCAACTGAAATGGGATAATATTTAATGGTGTCAAATGGCATGCTCTGTACCTAAAAATTTATAAAACAGATTTATGCAACAAACTAGGAGCACATTCATTGTAAATGTGAGGAGTACACCCTGAATGTGTTAACTACCCACAGGAACTGCTGCCAACATAATGCAACTATAGTGCCAACATAATGCAACTACAGTGTAAACCTAAAATCTACCAAGGGCCATTTCTAATACAGTTAGGAAAGTATCGATGCTCTTGCTAAAATCCTGGGAGATCATGTTTGGGCTATTGTACACTGTCACAAGGCAAGTTTCCTCCACCCTAGATTAGGCATTTAAAAATTAAATATTTTAATATGAACAAGTCATCCATGACTCCTTTATATATGGTGAAGAGAAATCCAGAAAGCCATTAATCTCAGCCTACAATAGTGTCTAATACAAGACTAAAACAGTGGCTTCTGGAGGTTTCCCTCATCTTTGAGTATAAGGTGTGAACACCTCAGATGTGTGAAAACAGATGACGTAAATCCAGGTCAGGAACAGAGGATAATGAGCACTGTCTGACCCTCTTCACCAAGAACAAAATATACAAATTGACTTGATAAAGTCTGAAAATAAAAAGATCCTGTATCACAGCCATGAGTGTTTGCAGCCATGGTGAAAAAGATCTAGCAGATTTTAAGATGAAGGTCAGTGCCTAAGGAGACTAGCAAAGAAAGAAATTACATTGAATTACTTCATTCTGCCCCATGGTGCTACATTTAAACCTTGCTAGTTATCCACTTGTTTAACCACATTTATGCTTTTCCAGCTATTTAGAGATAGCCATTCAATAGTATAGACAACTTCATGACTTCACAGCACTTGCAGCATATTTATAGCATACTCCTTCCTAAAGTAAAACACTGTGTATACAAAATTGTCCTAGACTAGCCTGTTCATATTTGTCAGTGGCTGGTAAACCACAGTGTTTGTCAGTTTGCTAAAGTCATCTTTGTTTTGTCATTATCTTTCTTTGTCTCTTCTCTAGACACAACTTGGCTAAGATTCTGGCTGAAGTTAAGTATCATTACTAAATTGTTGTGAAAAATACTGCTTAACACACTCTAAACAGACATATTGTCCATGACAATAAACATAAATCTTTGAAAACATCCTGCAGAGTAAATGACAGAACTTCAAATAAAACTGTCCTGCTTGGTATAAGGTTATTCCATTATTATGAATTGTGTATCAGCACATATGTTTCTCAAATACTCTATGTTACTGCACATATGTTTCTCAAATACTCTATGTTTCTGCATTATTTTGCAGTCCTGTGACCTAGTCTAGCATTAAATCATAAAAAGTTCAGCATCTGAGTTTTATCCTTGCCTGTAGAGCACACATACCATTATTGCTTCAAAACCAGGAATAAAACATTTAAACCCCCATGCTATGTATCTACATAGCCACTTATGATATCTAACATGTGACATTAAGAAGCATTAGATTCATGTAGCCTTTCAACATCTCATGATTTTCAGAAAGAATAAAAGGGGCCACACCCTTCCCCAGCTCTAACCACAGAACTGTCCTTCTTTGGCCAAAGAACTGGGACTGAATCACTTATCTCTTGTACTTCTTTCTTGTTAATGCAAGCTGAGATATAAAACCAAGGACAAAGTCTTCTTTCTAGGTATACAGCAGAGCCCTTATGAGAGCCCAGTGGGATTGAAAACTCCCAGAAAACACACAATGTATTTGCTGTGGTAGCTTCATGCCTGAGGGTGCCCATGTGCCCATGTACCATCATGCCTCCCTGAAATGGCTGACTCATAAAATGTGCGCCAAACAGTTACAACTGGTGGATAGTGGAGCTATTGCTTGACCTCAGCAGTAACAAACTGTGAGGTGTTTATTCTGGATTTTTTTTTAGAAAATTAAGCATATATGTTTGGAGTGTTAGGCTTCCCTGATAACTCCTGAAGCCATTGGCAAACTTCAGCCAAACCTGGAAGAGCTTCAAAAACAAATTAAGTTCCTGCAAGTCTGTGAGGGAGTGGTGGTGAGATAAAGCAGGGAGAGCCTCAAGGTTGTCCCTCTGGAAGGGGAAGGGCAGGATGGCACTGCAGGGAAGCTGCAGCATTTGGTACCATTTGCTGGGGAGCAGCAACCTCTAGATGGGTATTCTGGCATGCAAATTCCAGCACCATCTTTTACTCTTGGAAGCCAAATTCAGATTTGATTTGAAAAGATGCACAAGACCCAGTCAGCCAGTGGAATGATCTGCTTAACTAAAATCCCCTACAGAAAGCTCCAGCCCAAGCACAGCAGGCACCAGCACCTCCAGTGTGGCCTGTTTCTCCTCCTCAGCAGCAGTGGTAGAAGAGCAGTGAGCGACCTCCCTGTGCTAGCATCATTCTTTGGTGTGGCCACCCAACTTAATCACAGCAGGATAAATGACCAGATAATATGAATATTACTTTCCTTTTCTTTAAAAGAAGCAGAATTCATATCCTGATGATGTGTCCCCTCAAGAAATAACTCTCAGTCGCTATGAAGATTGTAGTTTCTTCCAAAACTGACTTCAAATGCTATAATGTATATCTATGATATCATTTCAGTAATGGCAGTTGTAGAAGATCTCTGTGGAGTTCTCTAACAAAAAACAGGCAAAATCATCATAAGTCATCAAGGTCTAAATTCCAGTATAAATAAATGAATACAGAAGGGAAATCTTTCTGTACTTCTGTTTTTAATGAACAGTCACTCATCTTTCCTCTTTTGTGAAATGCTATGAGGCAGTTGAAATGGAAAAGTTGAACATTGGTTTTCAGAGAATGGAGTACAAGGTTTTTGCTTGTTCAAGGCAACCCTGTCTTACAGTATCACCTGTAAAATGAGCAGATTCCAAGGAATATTTGAAAGAAGGATTCTTAATTCTGTCTCCAGTTTAGCGTGACCAGCTCTTGGATGCTTATGGGTGTGTTTAAATTAAGCAGAGTTCTTCAAACCTGCAGAAAATGGAACGCTTCTGTGTCAGCTGGATTCTCATATGATCACACTCTCCATGGAAGGGAGGAAAAAGTTTTATTATTTCATGTAAATATCTCTTTCTGTGGAAACTAAACATAAATGAAATTGCTGTGAACACTTCCAGTTCAGAGTGGACTCCTGAAATTTATTACAAATACCAAAGGCCAATGAGGGATGAGCTGCACCTCAGAGGTGGAAGGAAAGAATCTCCCAAGTACAGGTCACAATTAACATGTCATCTAGGCAAATTAATATCCCTACTCCCAGACAGAGAATTTTTTTGAAAGGGAGAGAGAAGGGGTGCTATTTTGATTTATAGGAATACTTCAGAATTCAGGGCTTAATTGCACTTCAGCCATGCAACCTTGTTGAAGATATCACTTCTTTCAAATATTTCAGACCTTCTTCCTTGAAGGTTCACATCTTCTTAACGGCATCTATTAATGCTTCATAAAGTACGTGAGAACCAACAGAGGTAGAAGTCCAGACTGCAAACACTGAGATTAAGACCATTAACACAAAAAAAATCCATACAGCAGGTTCCTCTCCCAAACAAAACACTTATACATCTTACTTCCTGATTTGCTAATCAAAGATAACTGAGGGAAAACAACCAACAATGTTTATACCTGCACACTGGATGCTGCCCTCTGAGCAAAGGCCTGGCACCTTCCCTCAGGTGCCACTTTCCTGGACCCATGTCAGACACTAGAAGTAAATAAGGAAACCCTTGGGGAGAGGTAGCAGAGGGCAAGGACAGGGCTGGTACCGGCAATGCTGGCTCTGCACCTGCCTCACACCCCGGCACCTCTCCCGCTCCCTGCCCTTTGTGCACCCAGGTATGACAGACTGGGGTGTTTCTCTGAGCAGGTCATATCATAAGTTTTGGAGGCAGAGGGCTTTTCCTGCCGTGTGCTTGCACAGTACCTAGCAGACAGGGTCTGTATTTCAGTAGGGCTACCAGAATAAAAACTTGAAAAGAGCAAGTAGCATTGGAGCTGCAGACATCCATCCAGCGCATTTACCCTCTGGGGCTGGTGATGCTGAAAGTTCACTGTGTTACCAGGGAGTTCCTCAAGTGTCACAGGTCCTTGCTCTGATAAATTAATGTCTAATCCTAAAGGTAGCTCATTGGTTTTCAGTTTTAGGCCCTTAATCTCCTTCCCTAGCTCAGGAATCTTCTCACCCTGCACCCAGAGGGATCATCAATCATTCCTTTGCTCGGAGTTACCAAACAACATCCAATTTTTTAGTAAGATGTCAAAGTGTCTGTCTAAACATCTTCTGGTTTTGGCCTGAAACTGATATGGGTTGAAAGTCTCCAGCTCTTCCGTAAATCCTGACAGTTAGCTAACAACAAATAAAAAACAGCCCAGTGATTTACTGTGTCGATCTCGCATTGTTGTGCTCTGTGTTTCTTTAAGAAAGGTGCGAGTATATGTGTAAGAGTCTTGAAATACAGTGGTTGCCATGGCAATTATCTCTGTTTAGAGAGTGGAGGGGAGTAAAGTTCCATGTAAGTGGTCAGAGTAGAGTGCAAGTTAAACATGCCTCTTTGCAGGTCTAAATCATGTACTTTTCTTTCCCTGCCCCCCACCCCAAATATTTGTGAAAATATGCATAGATTGTCTGATGAGCTCCAAACTGTTCTTGCAACAATGCCAGCTCTTTTTTTTCCCCTCCAATATTCCCACTTGCCTGTAAATCCTATGAGAATAAAGCATAAGACTTCAGAATTGCCCGACTGCGCTCCCTTCCCGGAGTTTGCTTATCTGGTTCATTTCTTCTTAATGAGACTGGGTGCATTACTCTTACAAAACTAACAGATCAAAAGTATAGGTATTGCTAAATGGCTGTAAATTTAATGGGAAAGGAATGTTATATAAATCATCGGGACAAATATCCCTTAGCATTTATATTGTGCTTTACATTTTCTAACTACTCTGCAGATTTGTTGCTTTTGAAAAAACTTGCATTGTGCCTGGAGCTGGAACATCTATTCTCCATAAATCTTCGTCCTCATGGTCCCTCTTATTTTCATTTATCAACCTAGATTTTTCCCCCTTTCCTCACCTACATGATAATGGTGTGATTCCCAGTCTCCACACACATGCACAGAGGTTGTGTAGTTATTTGCCAGGTGTTCCACTCTCAATGCTGACTCTAAGGCCCTTCATGGGGCTCTTTTGCTTTTGCATATTCTAATGCTTAAGGACAGTGATCCCAACAGAAATTGTATAGCTGATGGCTGCCTGCTCTGATTTCACAGGAATAGTATTCACCTTGGACTCCACAAAATAAATGGTGATTTTCAAAGTATTCACAGGTGAGACTGCATTCTGCCACCTCCTGCATGCAACTTCTCCCAAAAATGGGCTGTTTTGGTAATAGAATTACAACACAAACCTTGCAGTAGGCCTGCATAAGGAGCAATGGTAACACTAGGAATAAGTAATTCTTTAATGCTTATTTAGAATTCACATACCACACTGATGCGCTCCACTTGAATATCTAGCAAATTCAGCAAAGGAATTGACATCATGACAGTTTGACATAGCTGCTCTTGAAAATGTGTTGCTAGAGGCTTCTTTAAATATTAATGGGTGAATCGCAAGATGAAAATACGTGATTAGGTACTTTGGAAAAAGTGGATCCTGAGGCTCTGCTGATTCTCAAGCAGCTGTTAAGTAAAGGAGCCACAGGTTCCAACAGCTCTGAACTAAGGACATGGAGCTCTATTTACTCCTAGATCCAGCAGTGCCATGTTGGATAACACTGAAGTCACTTCATCCCTCAGTTTCCCTCCTTTACAAGTGTTTTAAAAGTTACAGTAATCTTCCTCTGCAAAAGAGTGGTGTGTTGGTTTATAGTTTTTTTAAGTGAGGTCAGATCTAAGCTTTACAAAATAATCAAATTATTTGGCCCTTGCCTCACTGTGTTTAATCCAGTTTTACATGAGGCAATTAGTGACATGGATTAACAATTCAGTTGATGAGGCAAGGAAAGTCAAAGATTACCAAAATATCATCACAGTAATTAAAGTGTGTGATCAGGATGATGCCTCCACAGCAAGGTGGGTTTTTTTGGTAAATATACTCCCTTCTGGTAGGCAACATGGGAAGAGAGGCATTTTAGGAGGGATCTAGGCAAGAAGAGGGTGGTGAGCAGGTGGAGAATAGATGTGGGAAATGTCTTTCGTGATTACGGTGTACTTATATTAGTGGAGTAAATATGCTGTACTGGCAAATTGTCTCGTTTGCCACTCTGCCAGGGACTGTGTTTCGAGACTCTGGAGAATGGCAGATCACAAGCATCACACTAACTACTCTCTTGCAAAGAAAGAGCTGCAACCAGTATGAACTTCCCTCTGAGCTAAACTGATCCAGTAATACAACCAGTCAATTGAAAGGCTCTCCCAAAACCACCATCTCAGAAAAATCACATTTTACAACTAGGCAATACACTCTCTTCCCTACCATCTGATTTACTGCTCAGCTATTGCTCTTCAGATTACTCTCTTTATATATCTAGCTGATTCAGTGAGCATGGGAGCATGTTGTAGACTTACTGGACAGTCTGATGAGGCTTGGTGGCATTGCTTAGAGTGTCTCAGAGTGCATTAGTTGCCTCTCAGGGTCGATAAAGACCCTGCCCCATAGATCCTGCTGCCTAATGGTTCTATAATTACAGTAATCTTTGTGAAAGCTTAGCACTAAATAGCATTTTCCATGAGGTTAGTTCTGTTTCAAAAAGTAATCACTTGCATATTTAGGGAATGAGTGTTTTCTCCATAAGCTGAAGTCACACCGTGTCCACTTTGTTCCCATAGCAGTGTACAGCAAGAAGCAGTACACCAGTCTGTGGTTTAACCCACTTTCTGAGGACACAGGTTAAATCTGTATTGTTCTGCTCATGTATATGCACAGGCTCTGAAAGTATGCAAAGAAAAAAGACGATGTGGCAGAGAATAAAATCGGAACACTGTCCTGGCTACCAGGCAGTCTCCCCCCAGCTGGGGGTACCTCAGATTTACCAGATCCATTTTAATGAGGCAGGTTAGAAATGCAGAATATGTCTTGGAGAGGGAAAAACTCCATCTCATCTCAAAAGTATTCTGCACACTGATGGGATTCGGTGAAAACCTGTATGGTTAACTGTCCTCTTAGACTCAGGAAGGAAGGTTTATGAAACTCGCAATGACCACCTTAGCAGCAGAATATGTGTGGTCTGGCCCCCTCCACCATGTGCCACCCACGAACCCCACCCTGCCACGCTTGCCAGGACTGTGGATCAATTTTAACTTTAGTTTACCCTCGCACTTTCTCAGCACACACAAACCAAGGATCAACCCTTCTGTGAAGTCCATGCTGGCAGTTAAAACCCTGCTGGATAGACCCAGAAGTTTCCTTTCTCGTGGGGGAGTTTTAGGAGCATTATGTACAAGGCAGTTCAGCTCTCCTTACCACACCAGACATAGAGCTATGCACCACCCCAGTTTACAATTTACTGCTCTTTCATAGGCCTCAACAATATGGAAAGTATTAGCTATTACAAAATAACCTGTAGATAAGATCACAACACAAAGAATCTCATATTATTTCACTAACTATCAGTTTTGTAAAGTCATGAGCATTTTGGCCCAATCTTGAAAAATACCTACAGTGTGTTCTGCAAACATTTGCAGTCTTGCACAACAACTTCTCTTTTTTTCCAAGGCTCTTTGCATGCTTGCAAAGTGGATTGGGCCCCAGACACTTGGGTACTCTGTAGCTCATTCACATGTTATAATGAGGTAGTTTGTACTAGATTTTCAATTTAGTTGTAGGGCTTGCCCCATTTCAGTAAACTTTCTTTGTGAAATAGGTAATACAAACCTGGAAACATTACGATACCATGACCATGAAACACTGAGTTTCTGCATTTAGTCTACTTTAGAAAAGAAATAGTGTCTGTCATTTGTAAATTTTAAAATAAATTAAATGCAGGGAGGAAGGTATTAAAGAGAAACACCTTGAAACAAGTGGGGAAACTCAGTCTTTCATTCTGTGAAGAGAGTGTGACAGCATATGGTAGGTAGTGGGTGGTTGTTCTAAACATAACATGTATGGGTCCAACCTAAAATGTTTTATTGGTTCCTACTTATGAAAGCAGCAGCTAAAAATGACTGATGACTGTTCTTTCTATATCAGCAGTGTGTAAAGGCCTAAGGAAAAGAAAAATCAGACTTTAAATACATAAACATTTTTAAACAACCATAAAACTCTGTTTAACATACTGTTTCTTCCAAGGTACCCCAAGTTTAATATTTCCTCTTTGTGAAACTGTAAGACTACAATGTTTTTAATTATTACTGTTATTTCCTGATAATCTTAAAATACATCCAGAAAATGGGGAATAATCTTCCCTTCCCCCAGAGTTACTGTAGCTCTCACTGGGACAATGTCCTTTGAGCATACAGGTATCTAGCACGATATACCGAGGTTAGTTTAACACAAGGGAAAATGCAAATCATGTCTACAAGCCTCCCAGATCTATAGGAGAAAACAACTTTTCCACATCATTATCACAACCAAGTATCTTATAAATATGAAAGTTGCGCAGAGAGCAATGTCTTACCATTGTCCCTTCCTTTTTCCCCTCTGAGAGTTATTATCAGGGAAGGAACTGAGGCTGAAACTGGGAAATCTTACACTGTGCTCCAAATAAGTCCTGTTTGTTACTAACCTGTCCTCCTGTGGCAGTGATTTCTGCATCTGAGGGCAGCTGCCAAGCATGCTCCCTCTTCCTCCCACACAAGTTTCATCCTTGTGGTCAGCTGTTTCTTGGAAGCTGAGGAGCATAAGTGATATTGCGACTATCAAGCTGTGCACAGAAATGAGCTTACACAACTTTGTGAACATGCTTTTCTTGCCCTCTCCACCCACCCTTCTTTAAAGCTATGTATTTGTTGGTAAAAAACAGGATTCAGGTGTCAGTTATATGGGTGGAGCTCAAGTGTTTTTGCAGACGTGTCCTAATCCCACTCTGGGGATCAGACTGTGTCCAGGTGACTATCTGCTTTGAGTGAGCTTAACCCCATGGCAGAAGGGGCCCTATCCTTTTGCCCTGCACCAACAGTAGCACTGGCATTCCTCCCAGCAAGAGACCTCTCAGCCTAAAGAGAGTCTCAGCAGGTAAGCTGCTTGCTGGGAAACCAGGGAAGATGTTGAACATATGCATTTTGAACCTGTCTCATCTCTGAATTCCACCTTCCATGTAGCTGAGTTCCTTTCAGTACCTGGGGTTCAGAAAGCTGTCTGCTTTTTGGCGGGTGTGGGATCATTCCCTGAAGTGCTGGCTGTGAAAAAAATGAAGCACATTTTGTGACTTTGTCCCAAAGCAGCACGGCAAATTTAGGACAGGGCCTGAGCTTTGGAACAAATTCAAAACCGCCTGGGGTTTGTGGCTGCTTTTGTGGGGTGTTTTTTTAGTTGGGTGGGTGGGTTTGGGGGTTTTGGTTGGTTTTCATCAATATGACACAACTCCAAGCCTTTCCAACAAAAATACTGCAGAGTTGTTCATCAGACAGTGCCTCACCTTCGGTGGAACTGGCCTGAGAGCTACACAAAAGGATTCTAGGGAAAAAATTCTGCTTTGTGTTTGCACAGTCTTACCTCTGAGAAAGGAGAAAACTCACCCAATCTGCTGTAGTAATGACTTACACCAGAATTATAGCATGAGAAAATCATTCGCGTCTATCCTGCCATAATTTGTCCAAGTTTGGAAAATGAAGAACTGCTGAGACACTATCTTTTAGTCGTTATTCTTCTAAGAGCCTCAAATCTTTGTATTCGTCGCTTAACATCTCCAGCCCCGCATGTGGAATTTTTATTAAAACAATTTTTTTATTATTAAATGTTGATCTGACAAAACCTTCAGATAGCTTGAGTTTTATGAATTCTGTGCACACTAATTTCATTATTTATGATGTGTATAACCTCAAATGCTTGTGCGTGCTGCTTAAAATGCCTGCAAGATTCTTGCCCCAAAAGATGCTAATCTATGTAATACACAAATCTCTGAGTGAAGATACGCTGGTTATTGTGGGGGAAAAACAAAAGAAAAACAGTCACAGCAAAGACAAGTATGGAAATTTGGATGCAATAATATTCTGTGATCCCTGGTCATACACACACCATCTTACGTATTTTCCTCAAATGAATTAGATACAGTTCGTTTTATATAGCACCTTCAATTATTTTACTGATGACAAATATGTTTAGGCAAGGAATGTCTAGATAGCTATTTGGGACATTTTACATAGCATTGCAGTACACTGGGGAGATAAATCCTGAGTATACAGAGCCAGCATTATCCCTGCCTATGCAGGAACTGGGAAATCAAGTCACAATATAGAAGGAAGCATCAGGTCACAAAACACCTCAAAATACTGAGGAGGAAAGAAAGGTCTTCAAAGAGTATTCATCTTTTTAGAAACTAATTCTCCAGTTACATAATATTCAATGGTAGATAAAAGACTCTTCTCCTTATAAAATTCACTATACTTAGGCCCTTGGTAATGCAAGTATGAAAACAAACAGAATTCAGGTTCACTTTATTATAACTCAGAATCCTTAAGGTCAAAATTTCCAGTAGGGTTTGAAAGAGGGTTTTTTGAGAGTATCTGTACTTCTGGCAAAGTGTTTGCTTCAGTGCTTTTCTTTAGTGGGATAAAAGGGGTTATTCCATGTTAAAAGTTTTATATTTTGATGGATATTAAAATTAAAATCACACATTAAATTATTGTAATATAGTAAATGTAATTAAATATGTTTTAAATTAAATGGCTTGGAAGGAAAATCTGCATAACCGTTATCAAACAACATTCTCTTCAAAAGTAAAATTGCAGTTTTAATACATGATTTTTTGCATGTCTGATAAGAATTGTCCAGTTTTACTGTATTAAAATACCAAAGAAAACATAGAAACTATTCACGTGGAAAGCATTCTCCTTCTTTGATTTTAAAGTATTTTCGTCTAACTAGTTCAAATACTAATTTAAACTGCATAAAACTGAGAGAAAATCACTGAACATCTGTAAACAGAGGAGAACTTCACAGGTGACATTTACTGTATGTCCTCAATAAAGCACAATTATGTATTTTCAATGGAAAATGTTACCAATCAGCTTAAATTACCCAAGTGAATGCAGTCAGCTTCTCTTGAACCACTAACAGTGGATGAGGCCTGACATAGATGTTTTGTTTTCTTTTCATGGGTTTCTACAGGATCTAATCATGATTTGTTTAAAGTGGGAGTACTGACACAGTTACAATGAGAGAAAAATCATTTCACAGTTTTATTGAATGGACTTTATCAATAATGCTGGGAGAAACAAATTAATACAACAGGCATTTAAAAGCTAGTGATAACAAATCATGCACCAAATCACAAACTTAACGATTATTTAGTGATAAACTGAACAAAGAAAATGTGTTGCATTTCCTCTGCCTGGTTTCCCTTGAGGCACCTAGTGTAGTGCCACATTGGAGATGCTACATGGGTGGGGATGAGATGGGCAAAGAACAGACTCATGGAGATGCCAGTGGGTTATGCAGGTCAAGGAAGCTGCAGACCCAAGGAAGATAAGGGGTGGAGCTTTGCAAGACCTGCTTTCAGGAAACATCTCTGTGCAGCAGTGCCAAGGTTTCCTTCAGCAAAGAGAGGAAAAGCATGTTAATGAAATTCACTGCTGGAGTGATGCTGGGAGGCATCTCTCACGCATAGGAGAGACTTCCTCCCGAAGTGGGCAGGAACCACTTAGGTCTTGCTTCCAGCTGTGAGAAACATGGACACTCAGCATTTATAGTGGGCATTGCAGCAGGGTCAGTGGCTCAGCACTTCCAGTGTATGGCTAACTACTGCCCTGGGAATTAGCTGCTTCCTGCTTGTGCTTCTTTTCTTCTTTCCTCCTCCTGCTTGAGCTTCTTCTTGTCATAGACTCTACCTATTACAACTTCAATTATTCTTCTCATCTTTGCAGCCAGTTTGGTCGAAGTCCTCTCAGACATAACTGACGGGCACTTAGAGGACTGTTTGTGTCAGTACTTCCCAAGCCCTCTCCCTTATCAGGTACTCAGAGTGAAGCACATGCTTAAATATTTTCCTGGATCCAGGCCCACTCTCACACATAAACCAGACAGGAACAACTAGAAGTGGTCAAGGAATGACAGGACAGTGCTCACCAGGAAAGCATGTGAATTGCCATTAAACAGGCAATAAACAGCAAGAATTCAAAAAACACCAGTGCCACAATCCAGCTGTTAAGTGACCAGGTTCCCAGTGTGCACGCACTTCCAAGAAAAATTAAAATATGGACATGAGGCAAGAAGTTGCCTAGTGGACTGCTGAGTGCACGTGATTTATGTCTGAGTAGTTAGTATTATATTACACTCACAAAGTAGTATCCAAATATCAGCAGCTGTGTCTTGTATCCGTTATTTCCCTTCTCCCCCAAATATAAACCTTCCTCACCTTTTTAATTAGAAAAGCTGTTTATTGACTATGACATGGAAATATTTTACATGTTGTTGTCTAAAAATGCCATTATTAAATAAGCAGGAAAATATGTTTGGTGGTAAATAGAGGTGACCTTTAAAACAATGTCAAGCCCACACACCCTATGATTTTGCGTAGCTATGTGTTACTTTAGGTCACTGTATATTACCAGTAACGTGACATAGAAAGCTGCTATGGAAAGTACCTTTGGTGAAAGAACTGTAGGGTAAATAAATAATTTAAAAAGCTAAAATGCATAGCCAACTTACCTAGTAAACTACTACATTCGAACCTTTTCGTGGGAGGACTGACTTCATATGCCCATCAACATGTATAAAAATCAATTTTTTTTAATAATGAAAAATATTTTATAGCAGTTAACTGAGGTCAGGACATCTCATATTTTCTTGGCTGACTAATTCATTACTTTAAAATCAGCCTTCTCATGCATAATAGAGGAGCACTGGTGTCATGCAAGGAGAGAAATGGCACTAAGAAATGCAGAAGACTGATTTCACCTGTGTAAAGTAATGTTATTTTTCAGAAAACATCTACAGAAGAAAACTCAATTAGGCAAGAGTGCACCCTAGCCTTTCCCCAGGCCATTCCAGTGAAATGCAGAGACTGTGTGGTGTTATTCCGGGAAATAAGCAAAGATTTTTGCAAGTTGTTGTTGTTGATGCCATTTGTTTCAGTTTCATTTTATATTTAGAGAGGAAGGAGAAAAGACAGAGAAGGAAGAGCAGGATAAGTTGTCTTCAGGGCAAAACACTTACTTTGAGTGAAAAATTATTTCATAAGTATTGTGAACCTTTTCCAAGAAGTCCCAACAAGCTGCTTTAATGTAGATGCAAATGAAACTGTGTAGGAGACCCTGAGTCTCATGTCTCATATGCTGGTGGCAATCCTGACTCTGTAAAATTTTTCCAGGAGTCACTACAAGGATATCCAGTCACAAGGTTGGTGCTGCTAGGCATCTCTGACAACACAAATTTCTGTCATTGTCAAGAATATAGTCATGTAACTCTATAGGTCTTTTGTTATCTTCAATGGACAGTGCCTATTGTATTTGTTTTACTTAATTATTATTTTTTTAATCTGTGGCTGGTTGGGCAAAATAAGGCAGGTTTTTGCATTAGATGTTATGTGGGGCTCAGGTAAGGGAGGGGACTCTGTGCCTTTGCAGGACCATGAGCACATGGGGAAAGCATGGGGAAGCATGGAATTAGGCAGCCAGGAGGTCAGGAGAGCCACAGATTGATATTTCTCATGTGTTGACACTTTGAAAAGCCCTGTTTGGGAAAATGTTGCAAGCAACATAGAGCAGGCATCCACCTGGGATGGATGATGGATGGTTGGGTGGATGGATGGATGGATGGATGAGGCTAACTGTTGTGACACAGAAAGGCTATGTGATGTCACAGCACCTCCAAAAGTCACCAAACTGGTGATAAGCAGCCAAGTCTGGAGGACAAAGCTTTAAGCCTCATTTTTAATAATTTGCCTGTTACCAATGCTGTTCAAACTAAACTGGATTTTAAGAGCCCTTTCCATCATTCTGGTGTGTTCTATCTTAGTGAAGGCTTCAAGAAAACCTGACCCAAAAGCTCTGCCTGAGGCAGGGTCTCACCACTATCACCCTCTATTGCAGATCCCTGTGCTGGCCGGGATCCCTGGGCTGTGCACCTGTGCTCAAAAAGCACTGTAGGGCTGAAGACATGGGAAAGTAGATCAGACTGAGCTCCAGCACACCTGGGATTTAACCAGACCCTTATGTAAGGAAAGGAGTGCCAGGGTGTGCAGGTCCATTTAGACAGACTTCGAGCTCAGTGGAACCATGACGCAACAGCTAAATGTTTTACAGGACACTTGCACCATGAGAACTGCACATGGAGGGCAAGGGTCAATAGGAAGAGGTAGTAAGATATAAATAAATAAATGTTCTTATTTTGTAAATGTGAGGAGTCTGTGGAGAGAGGGCAGCAGGACTCTCTCATAAGAAATGACTGGAGGGCAGTGCAGGGCAGCCCTTCTCAGGTTCTTACTCAGAGATTTGGTGGAGAATTTTTCAACTGAGCAATTCTTTGCTGGAAAACAGTGATTCAGCAAAATCACTATTTTTCACAGAAACTTAGCTGTTCTGATTAAAGTTTACACAGAAAGGGGCTCTGAAGCACCAGGTGAAATCTGGGGACAGAGAAAGGGAAAGAGCCCTTGCAACATGTTGGTATTCAAAGCAATCAGCAGGAAAAAAGGGTTTGGCTTAATCTAGAGCAGAAGTTTGACCATGAGTTTTCCTCCTCATGAGTGAGTCCAGTGACAACTATGAGATCCAGATCTCTTTTTCTGTGCTTTTCCCAAGAAAAGCAGCAACATATCTTGAGGATATGTCAAACTGGAACTTCTTTTAAGTCTCAGAGCTTCAGGGGATAAGAAGATCATTTCCCAGCAAAGATACCCAATCCCT
Organism: Neopelma chrysocephalum; assembly: GCF_003984885.1. NCBI lineage: Eukaryota > Metazoa > Chordata > Aves > Passeriformes > Pipridae > Neopelma > Neopelma chrysocephalum. The sequence continues at coordinate 7,219,290 of NW_020897702.1, forward strand.
GGTAGTTTGCTTTTCACACTGCAGTGTGAGAGTCTCTTTGACCGGGCACCCAAAAGCCACAAACAGACCGTTCCCATGAGAGAGCATGGTAGCTAAAGGAGTGCAGATATCCTCCTGAGGTGGGTGTCCCCAGGTCCCCACTACTCTCCAGATGTACATAGTGGCAGCAAATTTTCTGACAGCTCTACTTGGGCAGCTTTAAATGGCTGCAGGTCACAAGGGGCCAAGGAGGAAGAGTTTTAAACTGTAGTCTGCATGTCAGCAGAGGGGATAGGAGAGCTGCCTGTACTAATCCTGAGACAATGCAAAATTGCTCCAACTTTCCCAAACTTAAGAAGAAAATTTGGAGGGGTGCTTTCTTGGTTCTACAAATTATCTGCATTTTGAATTGCCCAGCTCTTTTGGTGGGCATCATGAACTGCACTCAGATGCAGATGAGATGAGCAGAAATGAGTCATAGGATGTGCTGTGCCTCTCTTCTCCTGCTGAACGTCTGCTCCAGTGGGAAGTACCAGCTCAGGAAGGAGCAGAGGGGTAAGAGCAAAGTCTGGAAGCAAAGGTCATACGCTCCAATGTAGAGCTAATGGGAAATTCAGCAACAATCCGGGAGTAAATATTGAACCTTGACTTCCTCAACAGTATAAGCTGTGAGCAACACCACATGGAGGACCGCCCATCCTCGTGGGTCTGTGTGGCTATTATTCTTTCATTTACCTAATGAGTTTTAAGTAGTCCCATGGTCAGACTATCACGGTCTTCAGTTGATGAACAAAAAATTTAGAGATCCCACAAAATAGATTTAGAACATCAAAAACCAACAGGTCTGTAATTTTTCACTTGCTCCCCACCCTGACATTTTGTTCTTCATCACGTTTCTTGCCTCCGTCACACCAGAGATCCTGGACAACCCGTGTCCCCCTATGACCTTTGTTGCCCTTGCTCAAGACTGTGCTCCTTCTGCCTCATACCCTGACACCCCCACTGACTTCCAAACACCTCACTCTTGGTCATTCTTTTCAGCCTCCACTTCCCAGCAGAACAACAGCGCACCTCAGCCACTGAATGCCATTGCTTTTCTTCTAGAAAAACAACCTCCTCTTCAAGTCCTTCCTGTCTTAGTTTCTTCTCCACTGCTGCTTCCACACCTAAATGTTTTGCCTGTTTTGCCTCTGCCTGTGCTAAATTATACACTCTGCTGAGAACAAGACCTCATTTTATTTGCTGTGTTGTAAAGCATCCACATACATTGATGGAGCTGTATAAATAATTAATACATGCCTTAATCTAAAGATTATGAAGAAGAAGGTGGTGATTGCTGCAGAAAGATTAATGTGCAAAAAATAACTCAACCACGCTATAATTTTCTCTGGTGACCTATGAAAGAATTAACCCAAAGGAGGCCCCCTTAAGTACTTTTGCAGATAGTCCAATGAATTCCAGGTATGGCTTCACTTTGCATTCTTCATTTTCCTCTTTCTTCCAAGATATATCTGCCTATCTTACATGCAAGCATCCTTGTCTGTTCCTTTGTGGATAGTTTCTCCATGCCATTTCATGATGCAGCTACTGCTAAATAGTATTAGTCTTTTTACAGTACAGGCAGAGTAGCTAAAGGGCTCTTGCAGACATCTCAAGCTGCACAGCTCTTAAAACAAGGTCTCTGAGCTGCAAGCTCGAAGCAGAAATGCTTGTTGGTCCTAGACTTCTTATCTTCTAAATGTATCCTCAACCCCTAAACCCAGTTCCTGCTGGGAGGTAGGCCAGGCAAATAAGCACAGGTAAAGTCTGTCAACAAGTGGGACAGACCCCTCCAGAGCAATTTGGTTGCCCAGAGTTCTGGTCAAGTTAATGAATCTTGGAGAGGGACCGGACTCATCAACAGTCAGCAGCCAGCCAAGCTACACTGCTTCCCAGATCATAAACTCAGTACTTCTATACCTACAACCTTACTTGTGTTCAGCTCGGATCTGCTAGACCCTTCGGAGACTTGAGGAGTCTCAAGTGGGTGGGACCTGTGTGTGTATCAGAGAGTGGAGATATTTTGCCCCCCAACCAGGAAAACTCCAAGAACTCCTGGCATGACTGTTCAGTGACCACTGGCAGCAGCAGAAGTCTCACCCTTGCTTTTTTTTGTGGAGTCAGCCCAGTGTTTCTTCTGTACAAGAAGTTCAAAGATCAGGGGCTGGATGAGCTGAGGGGACTGTGAAGAGGGAGAGGACACCAAAAGGAAGCACCTCCAGCTGGGGCAGTCAAATCCAGCCAGTCCAACACAGCCTGGAGGGGAAAGGTCTGTTGTCACCCTTCAGTCTTTCTAGCAATGCCTTACAGGGAAAAAGTAATTTTATGATGGCTGGAGCTTTCCAATGCCAAAGGAGAATGAAGGAAAGTTACTTAAAAGCCAAAATCAGGCTTGCACCAGACATCATGGTAGCAGCAGCCAAGTAGAGGATGTATACTTTCTACCCATGGTAAAGCTTTCATGCTGAGCAGGACAGAAATGGTCTGGGCTCTCAGGGCTGGCAAAAGAATACATACAAGCCTGAGGTTTTATGGCTAGGATGGGATGTTAGTCCTGGTAAGGACTGTAGGGTGAGAACTTGGGGAGAGCATACACAGCTGAATTAGATATCTCAGTGAGAGGCAGTTGTGCCTTGTCTGGTGACAGTGACAAAAGGTAGAGGAGAGGTGAAGCTGGCACAGAGAAGGGCCAAGTCTGGAAGGTTTCCAGGCATCCCAGCAAGCCCTTGCACCCATTCTCCTCTGGGTCCCTACATGAGCGCATCACTGCCAGTTCCTGCTTTCCTTCTGTTGGTGCCAGCTTGCTCCTGGTGGAACAGTGAAACATGAAACATAAATACAATAGGGAAGCACACGGAATAATGCAAAGCACTGGGGGCTGCTTTCAGTTTCGCTAAAATTCATTTCTCTGTTTTCTGGGTGAGACCTCCTGCAAACTCTACCACGTGCACACATACGGCACCCACACACCTTCCTGGGCAGAACAGGGGAGCAGATCTTACTCTAGGGAGCAGGGATGGGCGACACCTGCCCACGTCCTGGAGACATCATCACCGCAAATTTGCCCCTTTCTGTCTTTTGTGAGGATGGGAGGAAGCCCAGAGACTTCACAGTGGGGTCCCTGTGAGCCTTTATTTAACCAGGCATCTAGTAACTCACCCTCTTCCTTCTAGCCCCTTTGAGGTTCTCATTGCTCCAATGTCACAGCTTGCTTTTTTTCTCTTACAGGATTTTAATCTTTCTTCCAGATCTTTCTGGAGCTTACCTCCAATGTCACAAAATAACCTTCAGTATTTTGAATACAAAAGATCACCTAAGCCTGCTGACTCCACTTCTTGCATTCAACTTTTGATTTTAGTGGGAGCTGAGAAGATTCAGTGCTTTGCAAGATCAAACCTTAAAAGCAGGCTTAATGGTAGTGTCTGAAGCTCAGCTTTCTCCTTTGGTTTACATCAAGTGATAATTACCATTTGTTCTCTTTTCTATAAATTTGCAAATCTTCAACAAAGATATTGATATCCTTGATGGTGTAATCTATCCCATTCCATTTATCAACCTATAAAAAAAAGATGGGTACAGTAATTTCTTATGTGGATTAGGTGTTTCAGATAATTCCCAGACACTGTTTTTCTATTTTGCTGATTTCTGTGCTCACCTGCAAACTTTCCTTGATCCTTTTCTCTGCTTGGCTCCTGCACATAAAAAGAGAGACTCAATTGCCCAAACACACATTCCTCAGTAACAGTTTACATTAACGTCTCTCTGCTTATCCTGTAATTGCTGTGTATGTACTGTGGCCTTTTGCATTCGTGTTTGTGGAAGAAGATGTATCTCGTGTGTACCTGTTTTATCTATTATAACACCAAGAAAACAGAGACACTTTGAAGTACACATTTGGAAAGTGCACAACCAAACTGTTCATAAATATGATAGCTAATCACTTCATCCATGGGTGAAAAATGCTGCCTTGAGAAATGTTTGGTGAACAAGGCATTCTGTGTTACTACTTTTCAAGATCCAGAAGACAGATTAAGCTGTGAAGATTGTTCTTACGTATAATTTTTGGCCTCTTGGTTTACAATCAATGCCAGTGTTTGGGATACAAAAGAGTCACCAGCAGTAAGTAACAGTTTCTGATCACACAATTAAGTTCTCATGGCTACACAATAACTGAACCGTGTTGCAGTTTCAATTAACATGATGGTCTCTGTCTCCAGTCCAAATATGTTGCTTAAATCATGGTGCATTAAGTGAACTAAATTGAATAAATAGATAATGGCATTAAATAACTGCTAGGGTGAATGAAATGCCTTTTAAATGAAATGAGAGAATCAATGCTCCCTATGTGCTTGGCTATACTGTGCATTATAGCATGCCTATAGAACAGTTTAGGATAGAAAGGTTCAGCCCTGCAATGTGCTACCTGTTCTGGATGCTCTCCATACAAACCCTAAGCACAGTCTTGATTTCAACTAAATTAATAAGCTCCCAAAAATACAGCTATGTGTGTACTCTTAGGGATGTAAACCATGGTTACCACAACATTGCAGGATCTAGCCCTTGACAAGGCGAATTTCAATATTGTAGCAATAAGCACCACAGGCTAACATCATCCTGAGCCAGGGAGCAGGAGGGAGGGAGGGAGGAAGGGACCTGCTCCTGGGGACGCTCCTGTAGAAGTCAGTGATTCAGGATCAGATCAAAAGAGATTTAAGCTATAGCTGAAAAACAGATGGGGAGTTGGTGAGGTGGAAAGAGAGAGAATGCAATTAATCTAGACAGCTGGCATGGCAGAGAGGCGGGCTTGACCACCAGCAGTGGAAGGGAGCTAGGGGAGAGCCAAGGGGTGGCTGCATGGGAGATGCTGGGTAGGACTGGTGGACTTGCATGAGTGCACAAGGCATGGGCGCAAGAGACTTCAAAGCATGATTCTTAGAGTAGAAAATGAAATTGCTAAAGCTCATACTAATTCCGAAGACCTTATAGTGCTGGAGATGGGAACCTCAAATCGCAGCGATCCTCTTAACTAACGTGGGCACCCCTGCTTGTGTGAACAGCAAGGGACTCAGCAGCATCCGCAGCAGCCTGGCATTTGTGAGGCTCTGGAAAAGTGCCCGGGAAGGAGCAGGAGTTAGGAAAGCGTGAAATGCTCAGCATTCAAACAAGTGATCATCAGAGCATACATTAAAACTAGAGAGCTAGATCTGCAGAAAGGCAGCTTGCCCTGTACAAAACAAGATGTCAGTCAAAGAATCCTCCTGCAACCTGTGTGCAGTGCCTTGCACAAGAGCAACTGATACTGCAGCAGGGACATAAAAGCAGAACATATCCTAAGTCCATGCTGAGATGGGGATACAAACCACTGTGAGAAAAACCATATGCAATAAGCTCTCTGCCCACAGGGAGCTGCCTGGTGTGCCAGGAAGCCTGTAGGCTTTCCTGGCTTTCCTGGGATAAGCTTTACCTCCTGACACAATGAATAGATCTTACACAGCAGAATTTCAGCCATTACTTTTGTAAAGCAGACTGGGGCCCTGCTGATTATAGAGAAAAGCTAGAAAACTCTGAATCAAAAGCTTCAGAATCCCAGCCAAAAAATGGCCATATTTTCTTGCATTTGATGATGTTTATGGGGGTTGTGGTGGCTTGGGAGTGCTGGGGACAGGCAATACAGCAGCAGCAGACAGGAGGTTGACCACAACCTCCTACCACAGGCATGTGGGCAGCACGGCTGCGCTCCAGGGATGGTGCCTGGTCATCTGTGCACAACACAAGCCTGCAAAGCAGCTCCTCTCTTTGGCTGTCCAGGGCAACAGAGCAAGCTCTGATTAATCACGTTTTAGTTGGTGGAATGATAGTTTCCACTATTCAGTAAATATTAACTTCAACCAGCATGAACTTAATTTTTTTTTCCCCTCTCCTTTTAATCAGGAAAGTACATGCCATACAATTAGTCTGAATTCGATATCAAAGGCCCTGCAGAGTGGAGAAGGCTTTCTGAAGACTTATGAAGGGGGCCCTGTGATGTGGTTGCCTGTGGTAGCAAAGACTTAGAGGTCCCATCTGGCCGTATCTATTCCTTTCTCCCTCTGTACAGCTTCATTCTGGGGTATTTCATTTTTAAATATAAATTCCAAATAAGCTTTTGTGCAACACTTAAAACCTGCTGAAAATGTATGGAACCACAGATTGTGATCTAATTTGTGAACTGGACTTCAAAATATGCACATCCCATCATCTGATCCACTAGCCAACTCCAGTCCTTCAGCAGTAGCAGCAGAGGACTATGATATTGTAAGAACATTAAAAGGTATCTTCTTGCCTAATAAAACAACAAGCCAAAACTAGAGAGAATTGGGAGACAACAGTACTGTGAGGATACAGTTAAATGTGCTTTCACCTCTCAAGTATTTATTGCAGCAATGCTACAACGCATGTTAGCTCAAAAACTTCAGCAAAATCAAACCAAACTACCTCTTCAAGCTTCTGTTTTAATATGATTGCTTTTGATGAAACTCTCTAGAATTTCAGGATCCAAACACAGCTAATTCCATTCTAATTATGGTTTTTACTGGCTGAAATTCACCATATAAATTTAAATTTTTGCTTACATGTTATTTTAGCATTCTACAATAAATATGATTTTTTGGAAATAAACGAAACAAACCCTGTGAGTCTAAATTATTAATGCTTTATGACAGTAAGATTGCTGAAAGCAGTATAATTAATCAAACTTTCACCAGTTGTATGGTGTGAAGTAAAGCATGTATTCTCAGCTGTTAAATCCTTTTTAATAGTATAAAAATTAAACTTAAGCAAACTTTCTTTTGTGCCACCTTGATTTAGAAATGTTCATTTTAAATTAAAGCAGTTAAACTCAACACTGAAGGGGTTTTGATATGTAACTTAATTCTAATAAATTTTAATGGCTGTTACTTTTCATACATAGCATGTGGAACTCGTTAATTAAAAGCTACTTCCTTGTGTTAGGTCTTGATCACGTTCCAGCATCTTATACTTACTGTGTTATTAAAATCACTCTTTGACAACCCAGACCTGGGAGGCGCTGAATACCATCAACTCCCAGTGAACTCTCTAGGTTGCTTTGTACTTTGGAGGTTTTACATGGTTTAAAAGTCAGGCTGGACTGTTATGATTGTCCTAGCTGGATGAATACCTACTCCTTGTCTCTCCATATCCCTGAAGGGCTCAAGTTCAGGGCTGTTCCCTCACCAATATTAAATTTTGAGTAGTTAGGAGCAGACATAGAGTACACACATATTAGTCACTTACCTGATGGCTCACCAGTTTTGCTCTTGTGCTCCCAAAGGAAGAACTGCAAATACTGAAATCGGACCTCAGATCTTTTGGAAATAAAAGTATTATTTTATCAGCTATAGGGAAAAGTTTTGGAGGAAACAGGCTAAAAAGAACTGTGGTTCTCTTACCTTCCTCCACCAGTAGCTTGATGACATTTATATCCTTTGGCTCCTGCAGTGGCTCATTTGACATCATCTTGGTCACATGTAGACCCCCAAAGTATGGTCCTCTTCTGCAGACACAGGAGCTCACTGGTCAGAATGTCTTGTCCTTGGCATTCAGATTTAAGTCCTGATTGCACAAACCAAGGGACGAGACTCAGCATAAAACCTAGCCAGGTTCCCAAGATACCTCTACCTCCTCGCTGCTTTTCTAGCACTCATTGTTGCTTCTGCTTTTTTTGCACTCTTTCCGTTTATCTAGAAAGAGAGGTGAAGTCAGGCTCAGGTATTAGCTCATGTCAGTGTATGGCATTCCCAGACCATGCCAGAGCAGCCCCTGCTCTAGTGCATTGGACATGTAGCTGGAATCCCTTTGTAAAGCTCAGTGCTGGGAGACCACAGGTAGAGTTTTAAGGTTTCTAGTCTTGATTTAAAGCTTTCAACTGAACCCTTTCAAATGGTTAATTGTCCATGCCAATAAGGTGCTCATCACAGAATCATAGGATCATATAATTGTTTGAGTTGGAAGAGACCTTAAAGATCATCTAGTTCCAACACCCCTGCCATGAATAAGGACACCTTTCACTAAATCGAGTTGCTCATGTGTATGTGTTGTTTTGACAGGCTTCATCTTTCCATTTCTCAATTATGCAACCTTAATTTTTCTAATGTATTTTTCTACATGACTTCCCTGCCTTTTGAAAAAGGAAAATCAAGTAGTTCTTTATCTTGTGATGCTTCTTGCACTTCTCATTTACCCTTGTGGGTTTTTATTCTTGGTCCTCTCTGTTGACCCTCAGTGATTCCCACTTCATTATCCCAATCAGGTTTCACTGTGAATCTAGTTCTCCCATCCTCAGGCCCCATCTTGGACTTACAGATACCACCACTGGTGCAGTGAGCACTTCATGTACAGACATCTGAAATACCCTGTTTCCTTCAGCCACTCTAACCTGCAGGATCTAGTTATTCCTTAGCATGAAGAACAGTGGTTATGACCCTGCAAGTTAGGCTTAGGGTTGTCAGAACTACTGAAAGCCAGATTCAGTTTCTGTTCCTGTGCTACTTAATACGGAACTGTGGAATAATGAAACAGAAATTCAGGTCTTAATCTCAAAGCTCTTCCTGCACAGGTAAATATCTTCCTCTCTAAGGAAACAAATGCAGCATGAAACCTCCTTTAATTAACTCAAACTTGGAGGACACCTCAATTCATACTAAGGACTGAATTAAAGACTCTTTGCCCTTGCAATCTGAGGAGAGGGAGTGGATCAACATCTACAGTCTGCCTATGTGCCTCCTTCCATCATTCCTGACTTTCCTCACTTCTGAGCAGTTTGGCTTTGCTTAGTCAGATACTCACAGAGCTGGAAGACCAGCAGCACCTGCTGCAGCCAGATACATTTTGCGGAAGCCCGGCTCTGCACACAGTGGTCCTTGGCAGCCAGCACCATCCCGAGGTCGGTGCCTGCCGGCCTCTGTGCAATTCAGTGAGGACTCTGCTGAAATGAACTTTTTTGAGGCAAACCTGTGGGTGAGTGCTAAAGGTCAGAATGCTGGCAGGGAAGATACGTACCAAAGCATAAAGGAGCTTTTCTGCGGAAGTACTCTTGGACAAATATACTTAGTTCTGAGGAAATGCCAGACTAGGCAGCCAGGGGATTGAAAGTTGTCCCGTTAACCAGGGAAGAGGCAGCAGATTCCCACACGCCTGTTGCCCAACCATACCTGCTCTGGCAGCACCTGGCAGAGCCACCTGAACAGCGGGACACCCAGCTGCATGGCTGCATTGGCCCAAGGATAAAAACTATTAGGAGAGCTTGAAAGTGCTGGTGGGATCACTGGAAATGTGCTAACAAGTGAGCTCCCAGCATGGACTCATTTTCCTACAGCCACTTAGCAAATGTCATCAGCTAGCGATATTTGCTTACTACTGAGCTGCACTGAGCCCTCTGACCGAGGGGCTTTCTGACACCCAAAATCTACTTTTTTTAATGGAAAGTAGTTACCAAGATGTATTACACATGGCAGGTTAAGATCAATGCTATCATTTTTACAAACAAATAGCCATGCATTGGAAAAGGTCAATAAACTGGCAAAGGAAAATGTACAGCTAGTCATAAAGAAGCTTTTCTGTGGATGTGTTCTTGGATAAATAAACATGAGTTCTTGCAAACACTGTGTACTTTCCAGATGCAAATATTCCAAAGGTGTACTGAAAAAGCCTGAGATGGTTTCAGCTCAGCATTTTATTGGTAGGAGATGTTGAATTTTTGGTCAGATATTAAGTACAACTTAATGTGAAAAAGTGTTTGTTTGCCTAACCAGACTTACTGCTTACACCAAGATGTTGATAAGAGTATTCAGAACAGAAAAAGATGCTTTGGATGTTAGAAAACACCTTATGTAATGTAGTGAGATAAGATATAGAGCAGGTTGCAGGACACAGGTTGGAAGGGAGAACAGCAGGGGAGCAGTTTACAGAGCTCAAACAAGAGTAGGACAGGTTTGGTTCTGCAATATCTGCAATATTGGTATTATTAGAAAATTATAGGCTAATTTTGTGCTTTTGCCTTCTAAATTTTATCTTTACTCAAGCCTGGGAGTTGTTTGAACCCAGGATTTATACTTGCTGTGTGACAGATGGAAAATATATTGACAGGACAGTAACCCTGCTGGACTGGGAGGCCGAGGTGAGATGTTCTAGTGTTTAGGAGCGCACCTGAGAGGACAGGTTTAAAACCTCTGGGCTGTTCCAAGGGCATAGAGGCAGTCTGAGGTATCATCATATATATATATATATGATGATATATATATACCAGTCCCTGCCACCAAAGCAGACATGTCTCAAGGTCTGGCACCCTCACCACGACCCCGTGCGGAATTTCAGGGCGGGACACTGTCCTGTGGGCAGCTGGGCAGTCCAAGCTTATTAAACCCAGTGGTTGTTTTCCTATCTTGTCCTCAGAGTCTTAATTACTGCTGCTCCAAGCACACCACCGCCCTTCTTCCATGAAAGCTGGACAGAAAGCACCTGCTGGGATTAGGCAGTTCACCTCCCTCCTGGTTTGGGATTACTCCTACTGTATACTTCCTGGTTTTTATTTTCCACCAGAATAACATCAAAACCTCTAAGCAGCACATCTTCTGTCCCCTTCTCCGCACGCCTGGCACTAGAGTCTGGGAGAGGACACGGCTCTTCTCTCACCGTTCAGGAGCTGGAATTACTCATTCTCTATCCTCTCAGCTCAAAAAGAGGAGCTTGGTTTGCATCTTGATGGAGATTATGCAAAAGTAACTATATATGTTTAGCCTCCAAACCAGCATAAGATACGCATCATACAGTGGTCATCTGCAGTCTGGGGCTTAAACACAGGATGTGTGTAAGCAAAACAGAAATGCATTACAGAGCCTTGTCATGCAAACCACACTGACATCCATGTATGGCCTTTCATCAGGTTTCCTTCTGCAGCAGGAGGAATTTGATGCACATGATGCTGGGCTCACCTTGGGACCTGAAGCCTACTTTTCCCCTCAGAGCACCAAGCAGCACACAGTGGTTCCCAGCAAAGGCACTGCCAAAGTTCTGAGACTCTGCGATTGGTGGGGGGGGTGAACCCCTGCAGAAAGTCCAGCTGTGCACAAAGTCCCTGGGGAGAGTCCAGCTCTGCACAAAGCCCTTTAAAGGGGGCTGGATCTGGTGTCATATAGCAATACATCCCAAGACAACTGCTGGAATGTTTCTGACCCCTCTGCTCTGGCCCCAGTTGTAGCCATTTCCCAAACCACTCATAAGTCTCCTGCTGACCAGAAATAGAGGTCGTTACCCTGCGCTGTAGAAGGCTCTGACAAAAGACCACCACAGTGTGTAATCCAGCCCCAAAGACTAACCAGAGCAAGACTCTGAAAATGAGGCTCTGGCACTCTCAGTGCTCACTCTCTGGTTTGGCTCCTGCCAGCGCTGAGTGGTGCCATAGTCCTGCTGCTCCTGCAGCAGCAGCTTCCAACTTGCTGCCTCAAGCCCCTTGCTCCTGTCCATGTCCTGCCTCACATCCCAACACATCTCACATCACTTGTCCCATAGCCATGCCAGGACAGAGCTAAACAGCAGCAGTCTCCCTGCAGAGCTCCCCACAGAGCTCTCAGGCACTGGATGCTGTGCTGCTGGGGGCATTGCACCCCAAAACCATCGACACCTGGATGAGTGCTGCTCCTTCAGCTTGTTAGGGGAGGTGTGCTTCATTGCCGCTCTATTTGCTGAAAAATAGGGAAAGAGGAAACTAGCACCATTTTAGTCACAGTGTAGATAGTTTTGCAGTGTTGCTTTGGAGCCCAGGAATTTTCCCCAAACACACTCACACAGAGAAGTCCAGGAGAGAGGTGAGAAAAGCATGTCTGTGAGACAGGAGGCTGAGTTGGCCACCTTGTTCAGCAGCTGAGATCCCCTTCCTGGATGCCAGAGGAGACACAAGAACCCACCCCAGGCAGCAAGTGTCCAGTGGGAAGACCAGGGATCCCTGCACACAAAGTCCTTGGCTACCAGCCCCATTTGATGCTGTGATAGAGCTGGGTGGATCCAGGATACCCAAAACTGCTGCAAAGGGCATGTTCTTGCTCTAAAAGGTCTAAAAACATCTTCTACATCTACTGTGTAGGCCATGTTTCTGTCACAGTGATGGCTGACCTTGGAGGATGGAAGTAGGAGCAAAACTTGATAGACATGAGGGCAGCTTGCTTTTCTTCTTACCATGTACCAGAGTGACTTTTTATATTTTTAAATCCATTTTTATACCAACTATTTCCCTACTGATTCTCTGCTGTTAGAAAAAGCTCATTTCCTTTCTTCTTTTAGTCAGAGACTAAAAATACTCACAAAACTCTAAGAAACTCACTGTACTGTTTGATAGAAACGCATTATCTTTAACCTATGAAGGGTCATGCTACCAGGTGTCCCTCTTCAACATAAGATGAATGTTTGATAGTGTTCCGTTTGTTCCCAGATTTGTTCCCAAGATGTGAGGCTTTCATCCTAAAGGCAGGCTTAGTACAAGAAACTGCTGAAAAATGAAAACATCTATTTCGATCTGTGAATTTAACAGATTTGCACAATTCCTCTTTCATTCACAAACTCACATTTGACTCAAAATGAATTCTTTCTATCTCTTTTCCAGGATTAAAGTTAAACTTAGAGAAAACCTAAAGCAAAAATATAAAATGGAATAACCAAAAGCACAGAAAGTGCAGTCCTCACAAAGAACAGCAAAACAGTAAAACTGTTCATGTTTCTGAAAGCCAGGGAGCCTTCATGCACTGGTTGTACATCCAGTCCTTTTTTAGACAGCTGCCTCCATGCAGCTCACAGTTGTTCACCACCCACTTGAACATTATCCTCCCCCTTGATCTGGGGGACTCTCCATCTCCTCCTTCCCAGCACAGTTATGTGACCTTTCATCACCAGGACAAGCTGTCTTCCTCCATCTCACTGCAGGTAAAAATCACCAGGGATACCATCCATTAGCCCAGTCTCTCCTCCCCTCCTCCTCCTCAGAAACCTGGCAGAGGTTGCTGTCTCCATCCTTTTCTCCAAAGAAAGGCTGTCCTCCAGAAAGTGTCAGCACCTCACTTCAGGCATGCTCTTGAGGTACCTGCGTGAAGCAGACTGAATTGCACCTCAGTTTGAAGCCCGACATAGCCTGAAGCAGACAACATGAACCACCTCCCTCCTGTTTTTTCCCCTGGATCATATATTGGTAAACTCCAGACATCCCTTATTATACTACTTTAAATCATAGCATTCAAGACTTTTTAGTTTATTGACTGGTGCCACAAATTCTTTATATATTGTGAGGCAAGAGGCAGTTTTTGGTTCATTCCTCACTTCTTTATGTTTAGAGCAGAGAAACAAAGGAAGGGGAGGGTGGAGTAGTCTTCCACTGTCTATTTAAAGGCAGTGATGGCTGCATGCAAACCAAAGCACACAGCAGTGGGAATCACAAGACTGGAGAAAACAGTTGGATGGGTGTCTTCTATGATGATTTTTTCCCTAATGCACAGTGAAGAAAAAGAGGTGCAGAATTCACACTTCATGCAAACTACAAAAATTGTTGAGAATGTACTAATGAGAATTAAGTGCTGGTAGGTGCTCTCAGATGTCATCTGAGAAACTGAAATGGTGAGTACCAAAAATAGGTTGCCAGCTGTCTCTGGTCATATTCTTTGTACAAGAATGCTAACAGTTTCCCCCTCCTATACGCCCAGGGACAAACTCTGCCATCGTGTAAATCCATGCAAGCTTCAAGCTTCTCCAAGACTGCACAGCTGTAAAAGGAATCTCACAGTTTTATTAAAGGCTGAGAAAAAACATTTGGCAGTGCTGCCTGCTGTCAGCTACCACCTCTCTGGGAAGCTCTAGCAGTCCCGCCTGACTTGCAGCATCTCACCACCCACAGCAGGCTCAGCAGATTCAGTACATCAGGAGGACAGTATTTTAACTCACCACACTGTGGGCAAAAATGAGATGGGGCCAGGCATATTGAGTGTAAGTCAGCCAGGTTACTTGCAATTGCATTTGTCCCTGTGTTTGCCTCTCCCTGGGTGGTGCAGCCTTCTCCATGCTGCCCTGCATCTCTACTGTGCTTTGCTGCTGCATGGGGAAATCCATCCTGGTGTGACAGAATGCAGACCTCACTGCAGCCTTCTCCACAGTGCCCAGAGTGGATGGAGCTGTTTTGAGGTGTGAATCTTCAGGACCTGCATCCACATGCATGTGAGAAAGTTATTTCCAAAAGCCCCATTGTTCTCAGGGAGGTGGTGCCAGCTCAATTTTCTCTGTGACAGGCCACATATTTAATTTTGGAAATGAATGTGCTCTGATTGAAGACTGGACACCCTGTCTTCTTACAAACTTACAAATGTCTCCCAGTAATTGTATCTCTGGTTTGAAAATTGCCTCACTGAAATATCCTCTGCCCCTAGTTTGGTCCGAATCCTCCTCTGTGCACAAAAGATACAGGGATAATTTTCAATTTTACTTTATGGTTAACAGTTACTGGAAAAAATCCTCCTTCCTCTCCTGTAGTTTCACCAGTTATTTCTGCTTCACACTACATTTCTAAATAATTTGTCACCTCTGAATATCCCCTTTCCCTCCACTGTTCCTTAGTACACAGAGTTTTTGCAACTTGAGTAATTAGCCAAATTTCAGTGTCCTCCCTACATGTTGTTTCCACTGGGAAGAGAACAATGCAAACAATAATTTCTTTTATTTTTTGCTGCAGTTCTGTTTATTTAAAGACTGTACATAAAGACCTTCTGCCCTGAACCCAGCAGGATTCAAATCTCAAGAGATGATTTCTTTGCTCACTGACTGAGTGATTATTCCGTCCCTCAAGGCACCCCAAAATACCTCAAAGGCTTCCCCACTCATCCACAGACCTTGACCCCTTCTCCACCAACTGCCTTCCAGTTTCCATTCCTTGCCTCACACAGGCAGCTACCGTCACACAGGTTTGCCTGCACAGGCTTCCTGAGCAACGCCTTCCCACCAGCCCAACAGGTATGTTAAGCCTCTTTGGTAGCTCCTAGTGTTTTGACAACCTGTAAAGTAAAAGCCACTTCATTCTCACTTTAAGGTTGAATTGTTACATCCACCAGGAGCAATGAAGTTTCTCCCAGGTTATCAATTCAAAAAATACTATCTATATTTTATTGTTGACCTGTCTTTTTCCAATGGCTGTGTTTACTGGAACTGTAATGAAGTTCTCCATACCTCAGTATTAGTGTCAAAAGGGCCAACGTTACCACGTCTGGGTACAGCCCAACAATCTGGATGCTGTGTCTGCTCCCGTGGAGTCAATCTGACGTTTTTAAGCCAGTGAAGGGAGCTTGTACTAGGCAAGCTGTGCACAATGAGCAGGAACCTTTTCTATAATAAAAACCTCTAACAAATGGGAATCGGAAAAACCATTGCTGAGATGTTCTTTTGAAGGTGGAAAATGCTGCCTCTTAAAATGAAATCACACAAAGCTGGACAAAGAAAGATAACAAACCACGTGCCAGACAAACTGCTACTCAGCTAATACATTATTTTCTAAATATAAAAACAACCTACTGCTTATACTGACAGTTCAGCACATAAGCAAGAAGGGAATGATGTATAACACCATGCTGAGCTGAGCCTGCAGAAGCACATATTCATCTTAGTTTCCTTTCTGTAATTGTTTATGAAAGAGTGCCGGGGAGAGGGGAAAACATGTCCAAAGAAGAGTAGCAACAGCACAGAGGTTGCTCAGCGGAGCCACTTTTATCCACAGGGGTTGTCCAAACTGACAGCTGACACCAGTGTCAGAGGGACTCCTACCCCCTTTCTCTCTCAAGACAATCTGTTGCTCTGTTCCTTATGCAGCTGCTTAGAAACCCTTCTAAAAAATGTCTGTAAGCCAATGCAATAGTTTCTGGTATGCTTGACCACCAAGACAACTCTAAGGCTGTTTCCAAATTTATCCTGAAACCCATTTCTGGAGAAAAGCAAGACAGGAAATGTTCATATTTTCTTACCCTTATCATCCCACTCCATTCATTCAGTACTGCAAATAACCTTCTTCAATCTTAAGCAATGCTCAGTAGAGGACACCCTGCAGATTGACAGATTTCTCATTTTATTCCAATTCCCTAGTCTCATGCAGACAAAGAGTAATATAGTGAGAAAAAGAAAGGAGTAGATAATTTTCTTACTCATAGTTCTGTAACCTCTAATTTCTCATCTGGCCAGCCCCGCCAGAACACTGTTCCTACACTGCACTTTCCTTTCCTTTTTAAATTATAATAAAATCAATTCACTTGTGTATGAAATTATTTTTAGATCTAGTTTAAAAAAAATCCATCCATAGCAGTTCATTGTAGTTAAATTTTTAAAAAACAGCTTTCCGAGACCATGACTCGGAAATAATACTGAATAATACTGAAATAATACTGACCATAATACTGAAGCTCGCATAAAATCCTATTGATTACCTAAAAGCTTATGGAATTACATGCACTTTTGTTTGAAATTTAAAGCAAAAATTCAGATCTTGGGAAACCCTGAAGATCTCTGATCAGCTACAAGTATGTTGACGCAAAATAAAATCCTTTTCCTTTAGGGGACAAAATGGATTCATTTTGGTCAGTGGTTCATGAACTACTAGATTTTACCCTCATGCTGCTCCAGCATCATCATTCTACCTCCTCCTTCAGGTCTCTATATATTTTCAAGGCTGCACTCTGAAACTCTGAGAACTAAAAGCATCATGGTCAGTAATCAGCTCCAGTACCTGCTTTGGCAGCTAAAATTGGGTTAAACCAAGAACAGGAGCTGAGAAAATTGAGCAAGCTGGGAATAGTCCTACTTTAAAGTGTATGCTCTTAAAAAAGGAGGGTAATACATTAAAGTAAACTTTACTTGGTGCTGAATTTTAGCATTATAAAAATTGATAGTTCACAAAACTGTAATTACAAAGGTTCCTATTTGTCTTGTTTTGTGTCCCTATGCCAGCCAAACCCAAAAACACAGGTTACTATGAACCTGAAGGAAGCTGAACATGAAAGCTCTGGCCATGCCTGCATTTCAGTGGCATTTGCACAGACAGGTTCTGCCTGCAGCAAGGTCTCAGTGAAGCCACTTGGGTTTGGAGGGAGAAGAAACATAGCAGCTTTCTGAATATTCATCTCTCTAAATTCCCAGAAATTGTTGATATTTGACAAAACGTAACATGGTAAAAATATTGAGAAGTTATTTTGATCGATTAGGTATCTCCTGCATTTTGTGGCTCAGCATTACATGACCTGTCTGGGCTAGAAATATTTTGGTACATCAGGACAGGTAACTTTCAGGATCAGTTTTATCAGAGCACAAATGGAAAACCTGCAGCACTGACTTTCTAGAACCTTTTTTAGTGAACAAGTCTGAAAAAAAAAGTGAGTTTGGTTCACAGTTTCTTTCAGCAGCTGGATCCCCCACCAGTATGGATTTCAAACGCCTGCATCATGATTCTAGCATGTTCCTATGCCAAGTGGTTTCCACTAAGTTAACAAACAAAAGTATTCAGCTGCATGCTGCAAATCTATTCACATACCAAAGACTTGAGTAAATGGGCACCGGGTAGTCATTCGCATACTCTGTCTAGCAAAACAATGTTCCCAGCTTACTTACACAGAGCAAAAGTGTTCTAGGAATTTGCAAGTGTGGTGTTCTTAGAAACAGTGACCTGCGGCCACTTCTCTTGAAAGCATAACCCTTACTGGTGGTTTGAGGACAGATACTACTCATGGGGAACATTTGCACTGGAAAGGTCAAACAACGAAGGGGTGAAGAGATTCAGAAGAGCCGTAGTGCTGCTCTTCCACTGGGGGATATCTCAGTGTTGTTAGCATAGCTCTGGATGCAGGATCATTCATAGCGGGATGTCCTCAGATGCCCATCTTTCTGTCTATCTATCTGGAGGCTGCAGGTGAACAAGGGTAAAACTTGAAGATCCCATAGAGGAAATACCATATCTATACTAACACTAAGAAGAATGGAAAATAAGGTCAGATGGAAAATAGGAAAAATCAGACTCAGTATGAAGCTGGCAGGAATGAACCATTTGTAGCACTGAGCCCTTTGTGTAACTCAGACTCCAGACATGCAAGTATCAGCTCCCTGCATTTCCTTTTTTTGCAACTGAAATCACATCAAAGTAGGACACATCAGATACACTCCAGCCACATTCAGATGGTTTCCACCTTGACATGACTGCTCGGTCTGTGAGGGGGAAATGTCACCTCCTGTTTCCTTCAGTTTTAAAGTAAAGTCACATCAGACAGTAACTCACAAATTTGCTCTTTGTGGTCTGCCATAATAAGAATAACAAAACAATTCAACATTTAGCAACTCAGTTCTTTAGACCTCCTTGTGGATTACAGGAACTTCCAAAATCCCCCTTTGAATTTCCTCATCTTGTTTTGCCCCCTGTGGAAGAGAAAGGTTTGAAAAATGGAATTAGCATGCATGGTCTTCAGTGAGCTCAGATTCCAGTCTTACTGAAAATGTCTAACTTGAATATTGCCAAATGTTGCATATCCAAAATATATTTTTCAGGCAGGACTTTTCTCATAAACTGTCTAGCTGAGCTGAAGTTTTCTCACAGAAGATTTTTATTATTATTGTTCTTCCACTGGTAGCAAGTGAGGATTCCTATGCCTCTGAGATGTAGTCTTTTCAACTTAGAGGGTTTAAAATATTAAAAATCCAGTAAGAAATAATCCTAGTTGTTGAACAATGTCCTTAGAAGTGGGGTTGGGTTTTTTTGTTGTTTTGGGTTTTTTTTTTTTACATTTATGGTACATGTTTTCAGATATAGTGTGTCAAGTTCAAAAAAAAAATACACACTGGTTTGAAATGACAGTGATCTGCATATATACTTATAATTAAACTGCTTGGTAGAGTAACTTGTACATCTTCCCTCTCTTTAGATATAAAAAAAAGAGAAACTCAGGCCTTGCTGAAGCCAACAGCAAAACTCTGATTGGCACAAAACAGCAACAGGCGCTTACCCATAATCTATGTCATAAAAACACAATTAGCCATCTCCTTTAGGATTAAAGTAAGACGAATGTTTTGGGTCAGGATGAAGGTGTATTTGCAGCCTGCATAGTTTCTGTACACATTAATAGTCCTTCACGAGCTTATGTTCACATTTTTCAGAATGCATTTGTAGCATTTTATTTGCTAAAGCCTGGTCGGGTGGTCGCTACTGTCTGAGGCACACAATTATGACAGTCCCTGGCCTAATCAACAAAACCGGAGTCTGAGCTTGCCCAGGTTGCTCGACAAGCCATACGCTGGTTGGGAGCAGAGATGCTCTTTGAGTGTCTTTATCTGTTTGAGTTAGGAATTAGAAGAAAAAATCTCTTTAGGAAGGATGAGAAACACTGAAAGCACATGGTACCTACAGCAGCATAACTGTACAGCTTCCTTGCCTTTTTTAATGCCCTAGCAGGAAAGAAAGCTGAGTTTGCAGAATGACAACTACCTAACCACAGGGAACTTGCTTAGCCAAACCCTGACTCATGCTGCTGGTCTTTCCTGGGGTCAGGATCTGCCCCTTTGCTTACTCACTGCAGCAGCAAAGAAAATCAAAGCTGGCACAATAGACAAGACCCAGTGTTATGCCTGGCAGCTGCCATAACATTTGACTTTCAGGACCAAATCATCAGCCGAGGTAAGTACTTTTCGGTGGAAAAAAGAAAGGCAAGTAAAGGGTGCCTTAGGCAGGAACTGAGCTGAAGCCCATCTCCAAGCCTACAGGACCCTTTCCAGTATTCCTGAGATGCCCCAGATACATTCTCACTGTTGAAGCTATTGTCTTTGCCTCCATGGTCCTCCAGGCGCTCAGACACTGCTGGTTCAGAGGGGCTGGGTGTCAAGGACCACTTTGTAGGCTGGCCTCAAGCCTCAGGCTTCCCTGCATATGGACGAGCTCGTTTCACACAGGCAGACTCTGAGAGCAGCAGCAGTTGCCCACTTTGATGGGCTGTGGCACTGCCCACCTCTGTGCCACATGCCCAGGCTCACAGCTACTGCCTCCCCACTGCCTGCAATGTGGAGTGAGCAGGTTTCTGTAGCACTAAAGCAATGAATGCCACAGGAAGGCATTTATTATATTATATTTTGACCTATTCCTCTGTACTTCGCTTTTCGGCCACCTTTTCATGCAATTCAGACAGGTCAGTCCAAAAACTGGCAGTTCAAAAACTCCAGTAAAGCCAAGACGTGAAACAAAATAGGAAAAATTCCCCTAAAATTCCCCTGGTCCTGTTTCCAGGGTAAGTACGGACCCTTTTTTCAACTGCTTCTCCTCAAATACATGTTGTCATGAACACAAATTAAAACCAAGGCTGCTAGCTGCAGAGTAATTAACATACCAAATGAATGGTTTTTTGCTTTCAGAGAAAAGATTTTGCTACCAAGGTCACTTTCTTCTGGAGCAGCCGGGAAGAACACACTCTGCTGCATCACACTCTTGCTACATCACACACTGCAGTGAGTGCAGAGATTTAGTCCTGTCAACCAAGCACTTCTAGCAGATCTCCACTTTTTCATATGCTTAAATATCTGGATATGATGCTCTACTCTAATACTTTAAAGCAGGGACAAGGAAGAAGATAAGGGTTCAATACTTGCATCTTACGGTGTGAAAGGAACTTTGCTCATTGGAGCCCCTTTATTTTTAATAAAGGAGATGGGACAAGTCTGCAGTGTGTAAAAAATGGAAAATACTGTGCCCAGTTTTGCACCACACACAGTTCAAGAAGGATAGCAAGAAAAAAGAAGGTCTAACCTGGAGAATTACCAAGATAGTTACAACAAAAGACCTGCAAGGGCAAATGAACATCCTAAAGCCACCTGAAGGACAGGGATGATGAGACCCGAACCAAGATAGGAGCAGAAAATAAATCGAGGGGAAGCCAATGGGCTGTGTAAATAAATAGCTTCTTAGTGAGCCAAAGGGTCCAACTGGCAGAGCCACTGCCGTATTTCTGCTTCTGCTCACCATTAAGTAGCTATACATTTCACTGGTTGCTGTTTAAGTCACTTTTACAATGACTTAAAGACTTCAGGAGCAAGAAAGGTAAGGGTTTTTGTCCAAAAATTACAGCACGAATTGAAGTATTGGCTCATCAACTACTGTTTCAGTCCCCTTGCAATGATGTTGTTTGTGCAGCTTATTTCCAAAACTGCTGTATAACTTATTTGTTACAAAGTGGGAACTACTTGTGTGTTTTCACATTTTTGGGAGATGCCCTCATCCATGTCTTCTCAGAGCAAATGACCTCCTCAAGGAGGGATGGAGCAGGCAATTGCATGTGGTTTTAACTAGGAAGAGTAAAATGAAAAGAGGAAAAAACTCCTTGCTCCATGGACTCGCCTGATAGCTTGAAAAAATAATACTGGAGCATAAATTTTCCAATTTCTCTTGATCAAATCATAACTCTAGAAGAAGAACTCATTTTTAAACCAGATGTTAATTCTGAGAGAGAGCTCAGGGACTGATGCCAGCACTGGAATGGCTTTGGTCCTGCACACCGTGCCACAGTTTGAGTGCATGGAGGCTGGAAGAGGTGGTCCCTCCTTGGCTTCTCTGAAGCAGAGGGCCACCACATCCCTCCTGTACCAGAGCCCCTCCTCCCAGCACACCAAGAGGGGTGAGTTAGGGGCAGGGACAGTGCCCCATCAGGTACTGTGCACCCTGCCTGCTGCTGCTCGCAGAGACAAGCATCAGGTCCTGGGGACAACAGTGGTGGAAGAAGCCTGAGGTTACCAAATTGCCTTACTTCAGGTGTTGGATTTTTGGTTTAGGCCAATCTGGAAGCAAATGTATTTTATTTTCTTGTTATTTTCACTCTATATGATGTTGACAATGTTGTTTTCATGCTACGTACTTATTTCTACAGCAGGCTATAGCTCCAGTAGTCATATATCCTAAGTGGCTTTTGGAGACAAATCAGTGAATAGGAGTGACCCTAGCAAGAGGAATACCTCTACAAAAATCATTGATTCGTGTCTGTGACAAGCAGCACTATGGAAGAGAGGAAAACTTCAAGGCTATCCTACCTCCTCTCACTATTCAGCCTGATTCCTTAGTTGCATAATTATACTGATCACACAGATTTTAATTTCCTCCAAGCCAGGGCTTAGCTTTAGACTCATTTATGTGAAGACAAATTAGGAACAAATTGACTGCATCTTCAGTAGCTGCCTGTGGCCACCTGAGAATTTTGGAAAGAACAAACACAGATTTCTCCTAGCTCCAGGCATGGCCCTTGCTCAGCCACCTTTGTTGTCCTCACCATAGCCCAGCACACACCTCAGCAGACCAGGCTCTGAAGCATCCACTCATGTCTACAGCAAGGCTGCCACAGACCACAGTATATGGAGGAGAGTCCCTTCACCCCAAACCAAACCCTCTTCTCTGGTCTGAAGCTTTTTAGCACCACTTGCATTATGGAACTAGCCCTTGAGATGGATCACTCATTGAAGATGTACAAGGCATGATCTTCTAAAGTTGCTAAGAAGCATCAGTCACTTGAACTCTTGATAGCTGGAAAGTGAAGAAGAGAGGGGGTACTTAGGGGGGAAAGGGCAGCACACAAGCAAAGCAGGGAGAAGAAGTAGAAACATTTGTGTTTCTGTGCTATGTATGTCTCTGTCCCTGCTTTCAGGCTCTGATAATTTCCCCCTGTCAAACCCAGGAACTTCCTTGTACACCTTCTTAGACGAACCCTGTTTTTTCCACATCTCTCTTTGCTGTGTCTCTCTCCTCCCCTCAGGGACTTCCCCTCTCACCTCCCCTGTTTCAGAGAGACTTTCCCTGCAGCACAGAGAAGCATCTCAGTCTGTGTGAGTGAGCACTTTGCCTTGGCGGAAGTTAACCCTGGAGCTGGACAACAGCAGCTGAGGGGGAGGTTTAACAGGCGTCTGTAGCAGGTGGGTAGTAAGCACTGTTATTACGGATTAGAGGCTTCACATACCCATGTAACAGCTGAATGTGGTCTCCAAGACTACATTTCTGTGAACGAATCACATTTTCCATCAAGAAAGAGATGGGTGTTCAGTTGCACACTACTTCATGAGCTGTGGAGCACTTACCTGACTATTATCACAACTGAAAATATGACTACAAGTAACATGGCTTTGAATTCAAAATTTCAACTCAAGAGTACCTTGGCTGATTTTTAATTGTTTATTTAAGCACTGTAAGAGAGGAACTGGAAATAAACTGGTTTGCATGTACTCTCAAGCCTGTTGTTCCTCTAGTTTTGGGGGGTTTTTAACATGTCACAGCCACCAAATTTATATAGTAAAGATAGTTGTTGGTTAATGAGGCAAGAACTTTGCCTGTTTTCCATGATGCTGCTATGGAAGAGATACTCCTGGTATTAGTACCCTACTTTAAGCTAACCAAGCAGGCCTGTTGTCTTACAGAGAAGGAAGGCTATGAGATGCTTCTAGCAGGGTACCTGTGTGTGTATGTACCAACATAAAGGCAGTACAGGAGGAAAACACCAGTCTGCTCAGAACAGCCTTCTGGCATACACCAGCATTGCAATTTTCAGATAGATAATAAGGCCATAAAAATAGAAACATTAATTAAGTGCACGGAATATGGGCCGAGTGGGAATGATAAGAGGTGCAAATTCTACTGAAGTCAAGCATGAACTCCTTCATGTGGTCCTGGAACAAGGAAGATAGTCTCTTCTGAGGGAACTCTTTGTGCAGTATAATAAACCAAAAGACAGCAGCTTCCTTTCTATGCCAAGCAGCAACCTGGCAGGCATGCTATTACAGAGGTTGAAACAAGCAGAAGATATTCAGCTTGGGAAAGAGCAGGCTGATTTCAAGAAACAGAAAATGTCAGTGGCTATGGCAGTGTGCAAGAACATCCTCTTAGCAGAACATTCATGGAGTTCATTTTACATCAACTTCATAGACATTGAGAAAAGTTTTTGCTAGGATGACAGATGATATCAATTGGAAAGTAATGAGACATTACAGAACGCCAGAAAGACAGTTAAGAGTATGGAAATCTCTTAACAGGGATCTTAGCATGAGCAAGTTCACATTAGGTATCCTTCAAACGCACTTCAGACAAGGGGTAGCAACATGTAGTTTTCTTTTCCTTCATTGTTTCTTCCAAATTTTTTTACTGGATAAAGACTGGCTTGATTAGAAATGAGATTACATTGGACTCAGTCACAGTTACAAAATACAGGTTTCATTGACAGTATCTGCCTCATAAAAATGCCACAAAAATTATACGAGGAAGATTAGGGAGATAGGAAGAAGCAGTTAAAAAGTACTCATTGGAAGAGAGGGGATTTTATTAAGAGTTAATACAGGAGAGCAGGTGATTCAGCAGGCCATTTGGGAGCAATTTCCATGCACATCGAAGAGGCCAAAAGAAGTGCTTTCTTCTGAAGGACAGTGAGGTGGACTGATGCCAGTGAGGAAAATATCCTTAATGAAACTGGGGACGTGTATGTGACTTTCATTCTTCAGAGAACAGTTCAGGTCTTACAGCAAAAGGGATTGACACTCAAACTGCGCATCTTTAACACACATGTCAAATCTTTATAATTCAATGAGTTGCCAACACAAAGTAATACAAAGTGGTTGATCAAGAGATTTCAAGTCAATAGGGTGATGTCTACAATAGAGTTTAGATATTAACTGAACTTAAAGGATAATACGCAAAGGCTTTCACAGAACACTCTGTGAAAAGAGAAATGGAAATGGATATACCATGTCTGAATAAACTGATATTATATATTGAACACCCTTCTAATAAACTCATTAGGGACACAGTGAGATAAAGACCCAAACCATTCTGAACAGGAAGATGTAAGCACTGATTTCATCTGGAATCAAACCAAACAATGTCTCAAAGATGAAAATGCACAGAGGACTGTTACCAGCAATTATTCTGCTTCCCTGGAATGAAGATAAGATGGACACACAGTCTTACCATGCAGGCTCTTTGTGAAGGTTTCTCAAATTAACTACAGAGTATGAATAAAAAAGATGGATTGTGGCAGAAGGAAGAGAAAAGGAAAAACAAGAGTCCTAGCTGAGAAGATACTGCCTTGCCTGCCAAAACACAAGATGTCCAGAAAGAGAAAATTGGCTTAACCAAAGAAGACAGAGAAACATAAATTGGCTGCAACTACTTCAGTGTATGGACATCCATAACAAGCATAAAGGTTTCTAAAAAGCAATAGAAATCATACTACATAAGAAATATGAAAGAAAGAAGTATGCATTCAAAAGCACAGCTGTGAGGGAGTATTTCAAGATACTGTTTCAATGTTTACATCTACTTTCTCAACAAGGGTAAAAATAACAATAATAATTTTAACTAAAACTACTATTTACAGGGGCAAGGGGGAGGCTGTCAATAAAATGAATGAGTTCCAACATTACAGAAATGCTCTTTTCACCTAGACTTACTGCCTCCAACAGTAAGATATACATAAATCCAGGCCCTCTGGACATGGAAAAGAAAAAAATCTATAGGGCATATTTTGCATATCACCATAATTTGGGGGTCTGTGATTTCTCAAGAAAACAGATATGTGAGAAACATTTTGACAGTTCAGTCTAATTCCAGACTTCTTTTGACTACGTTGTAGTTGCTGCTTGTGAGTAGCACACATAAAAATGACCTTCCCTCGACCTCAAAAAAAGTGATTGTTGGGTTTTTTTGATACAAGGTAAAATCCTTCTGCATAACTAAGCAACATGTAGCTAAACTTTAACTTATACACAGATCTCCATGATAGGATATTTGTGAGCGAGTGTTCAAGAGACAGTTGAGGTTTAAAAGAGCTGGCATGACTTGAGGATCATTTAAAAAGACCTCTCCTATAATAACAGCAACATACCAAACATTAAGGAATAAATAATGTTGTTGTCCTCCATATGATAGCTACGGTAAGACAAGGACTGTGGCAGCTACTCTGAGCACAACAGCAGCATCTTTGCAAAGCATGTGATCCCCTATCCTAACCCAGGATCACATAGTAATTTTCCTGCTCCAGAGTTCAGACAAGAATAACTCTGAAAAATTATACAAAGAGAGCTGGACTTCAGAAATCATGAATAAAAAACAAAAGAATCTTTTCCAATATCATTGAGTAGAAGAAAACACACACGCAAGCTATTAAAGATAAGAAACCATCAGGGAAAAAGACTGGGTTTTATAAATTATTTTGCAGGTGGAGCTTGCTTATTATTCTCATTTAAAATTTCCTGAACATCAATAAACATTTTCTGCTTTCAAATTTCTTGCAACTGAGCTGGGAAGACATGTTGCACAATAGCATTTTTTGTTTATAATCACTAATTGTCTTTCTTATCCTTAACGGATAAATTTTTTCAGACCTAAATTTAAGATGCCAATTAGCCATGCTCTGCACACTTCACAATGCCAAAGTGTTCAGCAACAAACTCTAGGGCAGGCTGTTCCAGCTTCTTGACAAGAGGAGACGAGGTTTTGCTACTGGTACTTGTTTAGGGTCCAGATGGCAAAACCAACTTGTAGTGTTATGGTAAGTTGAAAGATAACAACAAGGCAGGACAGAACTGACCTGAGAACAACCCATGGAGAACTCTAACAGCTTAGGAACAGAGATAAAATTCTGGAAAACAGAAGTCTTCTGGTTTTTATTCTCAGATCAGTAAATGATATGCCATGTGGAATGAAATATTGAGGATGACGTTGTTGATTACTTCTTTCCCCAGATTCTCTACCTACAAATACAGCTGCCTACATATATACAGCTACATCAGTAAGGGGTTGAGTTTCCAAGATTTCATCAAAATTTCAAAGAATCTGGAGCCTCGCAACTTCTGCAAAACAAACTGCAGTTGTAAGTAGCCTGGTCACATCTCAAGGTTTGCTACTGTACCTCACAGGGACCCTGTGAGAGTTCACTAGCTGGGACAGGAGTTCACACAAAAAGGTATTCAGCACAGTTCATAGCCCATCTATTTCTATGCCTATAATCATGAGTAACAGAGCTGGGCCTTATAGTCACTTTTTTACTTGATACAAGAGGCAGAGCAGAGCATAAGCTATGCTGATGCAAGGGACTCTGAAAGACATGCTGCAGAAGCATCTTCTCTTGCCTCCTGCCATATTCTGTCGCCCAAGAAACTTAGAGATTGCCTCAGAAGCAGTCTCTCCAACTCCCTCCTATTTTTATGTTTATTAAACACACATTTCTCTTTTATTCAGGTGGACAATAGCAACACTTGACTTCTTAGACCAGAGTCTTATCTCCCGCCTCCACATCTTACACCCAGGCATTTATACAAGACACCTTTTTT